>NC_053165.1:3390945-3660945 GCF_016835505.1 Polypterus senegalus | reverse complement strand
ACAGAGTTCCAAACTGCCTCAGTTAGCAATTTCAAAACATGAACTGTGCGTCAGGAACTTCAAGAAATGGGCTTCCATGGATGAGAAGCCACATACAAGCCGAAGATCACTGTGCGCAATGCCAGGCTTTGGCTGGCGTGGTGCAAAGCATGCTGCCATTGGACTTTGAACCAGTGGAACCATGAACTCTATCTGGCGGTTTAATGGATGCCAGGAGAATGCTACTTTCAAGGCTACTTAGTGTCTATTGTAAAGTTTCGTGGAGGAGGGATAATATCTGGGGGGGGTTTCTTATTTGGTTTGAGCTAGGCCCTTTGGTTTAAGTGAAGGGTGCTACAGAATACAACAAATACAAGGATATTTTAGAAAATTTGTGCACCTTCAGCTTTGTGGCAGTCGTTTTTGGAAGGTCCTTTTCTGTTCCAGCATGGCTGTGCTCCTGTGCACAAAGCCAGGTACATAAAGACATCAATGAACATTGATTGTAAGCCAGGTCTTCTTGTCCTCCATGCCTCACAGGACAATGGTTGAAGTAAGCAAGTATCATTTTCAACTCCAAAGATAAGACCTTAAACTTTAGGTTTGACTGGTCGAGTGGCAATAAGAAATCCTTTGCAAAAATGGTAAAGTAAGAAAAAAAGGCTTGCCTAGGCCAGGAACCACAGCTACTCTTAATATACAGTGAAATTAAAAACTGGGGATATTGATTCTGCTTAGCTATTATGTTGTGGTTAAGGTTATTGTCCTGTGAGGCGCCTTTCATCTATGAGGTTGGCTCTCAGAAACTCATCTTCTGGTTCTGATATGGCTGTGGGTCTGTCTCCCAGACCGGTTTCTGTGAAGAGTTTCCCCTCAGTTTCCAAGTTGCTTTTAATGGTGTAGTAAACTTAAACTCACTGACACCTTGACTTTCTCTGTAATTTCTTTAAAGAAAAACCTACACTTTTAAGGGGTGAAATGATCTGTGTGTCTTCTTGTGTTAATTGCTTTTTTTCGCACAATTATGAAGATGAGATACTATGCGGTATTGTTCAGGTAATATTTTAGAGTGTGTAGCAATACATTTTTTTTCTAATGCTGCTTTTATACAGACAGCGGGTTTATAAGTAATCCACAAATGTTTGGACACCAGTAGATACCGTTTGCATCAGCTTTCAAGGCTTCATTAACTTCCATTACTGCAGAAGCATTGAAAGTTGCCCATTACTTGTATACTGACAGAGATGTTTTTGTATAACTGAAAATTAGTTCACCTCCTACCTGTGTGCAATTTCTGCTTATTCAGTAGACTTAAACTGCTTAAAAATATATATTCTTTTATTTCTGTTTACAATGTGACGTGGCTATATCTGTCTCGCCTTTTGAACCCACATGGTTGCTACAAGCTGCTACTTTGGTCAGCAGGCCATAAGGCAGTCCTTGGTAAAGACTACTTTTTGGTCTTACTCCAAGATTTTGTACCATTTAATCTATATAAGAGGACCTATTAGCAGCTGAAATGTTAACCATATTTTTTAGATTTCTCTTGCTTGGCATCTCTTCTTGCAACACCTTTGTAGTCGTGACCCTGCCAGGAGCATGAGACGTCGAATAACATAATTCTAAGCATCACTAAGCACACAAGCTATTCTATGCACCTTGGGATTCTAAGAGTTGCTTCACTGATGTTTGCAAATGATGTATGAATTTGATCAGGCCTAGGAGACATATAGCACTTGTGTCACAGTCTGTTCTAACAAAACCGTAGGTTACTATCTACGGGTTAATGGGGAGCTGCATCAAACAAGGAGTACAAATACTTAGAGGTGAAATTTACAGAGATAGCGTATTGGTGAGATGTCCTTAGGACAGAGCTTTTTTTTGTGTGTGTCCAGTCTGTACCGCCATATTGTGCAGGCAGATAAAAGTGGATTTCTGCACAATTTGTGTAGGTTGATTCTCTCTTCTGCTAGAATAAGAAGCTCAATAATAAACAAGGATCTTGGACTGGATTACTCCCACTCCAGACGGAGAGAAGGCCATTGAAATGCTTTAGACATGTAGCAAAAGTACTCTTGGGAGGTGTTTCAGCTTGGTCCTGTATAAGAGAGCTGTTGGAAATTCCCCATGAATGCCGGGGGACTGTTGATAGAAATGGCATACCCTAGTTATAGTCTGTATTATTGTGTTTTAAGGTAAATATCGACCTGCATAATTAATTTTTTTTTTTTTGAACAAGATAGACGGCGCATAGCCTCCGAGTAATGAATATAAATGATAACATACCCTTTTGTGTTTGCACTTTAAACAAATTCTTGAAAATGATTTTTCCTTAGTATGTTTGTTTCATAAACCTCCTGACAGATGCATCTGTTAAATAAATCTTGATGGATTTCTAGTACACTTTATGTCCACAAAATGCAGACTTTTTTATATTTTTCACATCTGTTCTATATTATAGGATGCATTTTTCTCATCTAGTAATATTGACAACATTTGGTGAAGTGAAATGAGTCCAAAATCTGCAAATATATGTATTGTGCATTAGTATTAAGTAGTGGAATTACAAAAACTACCTCATAAGTAGATTATTGCTTCCTTTTGAAAAATCTATGCTTATTTGCTGTCTTGTTTAGTTCTTAATATAAGGCCCTTGAGCACTTTTTATTCAGAGAAATACTAGACTTTCTTTTTCAGGAATACAAATTCTTTTCATTGGACTATAAATTCTTTACAAGATCAGAATGTCTGTTTAAATAATATTTTATTCATAGCCTTTAGCAACTTTGTGTTCCTGTTTTAACAGCATCATAAGTTTAACAAATTGTGTATTTGTGACAATAGTGATGTTTCATAAGCTGCACATTGAGATTGCAAGCACCTTGAAATCTTGTGAGTTTCTGAGGAAACCCAAAGTATTAAATTAAATGTATGAGGTTGTGATGTGGACTTGCTGATTCATTTGTATTAATTCCTTCAAGGGCCATATTTAACTTTTATTCTATAAAGTTTCGGCTTTTATTAGGAATATATGTAGACTGAAGACCGGTTCACTGAAGTGTTTAATATTGAAACTGATTTCCTGGTTTATTTTTTATTAATTTTCCATTCATCATAGATTTGTTCAAATTTGATTCTTCATGCACAAGTATCAGTGAACTGTTTTATTCCAGGAGCAAAATATTTCCTTAGATTTTCCTGCACATAGTTTCATGTGCTGCAAGGTGTTTGTGATGTTTATATCATTTCAACTCGCATCATCTAGCCCTAGAAGCATTTTTAATGTTTCTGTTTTACATTGAAATGTCATCTTCTGTTACACAAAAGGAAACATTATAAGCCAGAGTCTGAGGTTTTGTGAGCAAAACAAAAGTCTTTTCAAGACCAGTTATATCTGCCAAGATGATCATGCACATGTCTTTGGTTAATGATCGTCACAGATATCTCTTTTATTGAAACTTCTGGCTTTTGATTTTGCAAACACTGATTTATGTATTTGTTATTGGTGCAGCTGTGCATAGCAATATAATGTCATATGGCTATATTCTTAAGGGAACTTAGTGACTTGATTAAGTTGAAAGTAGTCATTTCTTCATTTACAAAATGCAGCCAGCACGCCTAGCGAAGTACATAACAATATTTTTACTTATCATTTAAAGATCACTCTAAATAACTGAAACAAGTGAACGTTTTTATCAATAGAACCAACCTGTTTCTTGATTAGATTATTGTATTTCTGTACTTCTGATGAATGATTTCTTGTGGCACTTTGATGTCTAATTAGAAATTGATTTTCAGCTCATCAGTATTTAAAAATACAGGCATATTAAAATACATATTATGACAGCATAGGCTTAATTTAATAATTAAATTGCACAGTTTTGTGATTCACTATTATAAAATCATATATGTTTCCTTAATATACAGATCCATTTGAAAGGCAAATAAAACATTTTCTTACTGTGAAAGTATAGTGTACCAGGTTCCAATTTCACATTTACTGTCATGCGTGCATAATAAAATGATTTTCTTTCTTCTTTGTTTACAACACACTGCAAAGTGATTGGCCTTTTTTTTTATAAACGCCCAAGCTGTCTTTCTCCATCTAGTGCAGTGTTGTTCCCACTTTCTCACTGGGAATATTTTTCTACTATTCCAAAGGAGCCTTCATTTTGTTCTGTCAGTCCACCATGATACTTTCTTAATTCGGTGCCCTTGGAATAACTACTTGTGGGTCAATTTGTGAGAAAATATTGTATACCACTACATTTTGGCTCCTTACCCCATCCAGCAGATGGAGTGGCTGCATAGTTACCAGTGTAGATTGCACTTTTAAAATATGAACAATGCAGGGCTCGTCCTTTCTGCTTCAGCAACAGGGTACATGTCTGTGATATCTTGTCTGCTTCATGAGTAGAGACATTCCAGTTTTATTTAGCTGTAGTTAGCAATGCACTAAAGGCTAGTTATATGCTCTGTTCTCAGATATGTACAGTAGGTGTTTAATCCTCTTAATGTTCAATTTTTGTTTTACTTTATCATTCTGTTACTGTTTTCTTTGGCTAAAGCAAGAGTCATCCTGCTTAACTAACTGGTTCAGTTTATGATGAAACATAGAACTGTAGTCCTTAATACCTAGGACTTTAAATGCGACATGCTCGCTCAGTGGTGTCATTCTCAATCTCAAAATGCCCATTCCAAGGCTTATGTTGTGTAGTCTGATAATAATTCATTCCAACAAATGGTGTATACAACTGACACTATAACCTAATAAAATAAATTTTAAATATAAAAAATGCTCGCCGCCAAAAAAGGTTGATAGAGGATCTGCTAATCCCATTCAAGCCCATTGACTGTCACGCAGAATGTAGTAGCTGGTGGTCTGAATGCAGGGGTCTCAAACTCCAGTCCTGGGAGGCCAGCTTGGCCTCTCTATAGCAGTTAATGGAATTCATTATTTAGTAGGAAACACTTGGACTTCCAGTTCTTAAACAAAGGTATTTCATGCACTTCTTACAAAACACAACACCCCAGGTCACTTCACCTGGGTGCTGTCTCCTTTTTTGATCCCTAGCGGTGTGTATGACTGTGTCTTGTGTTTGAAGCTTATAATGTATGAAGGAACTGAAGTCTGATTATGTGATCAAGGTAGCCTGCACCTCGAGTTCTTTTGTCTCTCACGTCTTCCTTTTGTACTCCTAAATAGTGCTTATGATATGTCCCAAGTACTGGTCATTTGCATTCTGTATCCTGTATTAAACTACTGCCATTATGTGTGTGAGGCTTACAGCTGTTGATACCATGTATATTTTGTGATATTGACGAAGTTAAAATGTGTTGTATGTCACTTTTAACACTGAGTAGAGGGTGCTGCTGTTCTTGTTCTGCACTCTGTGTCGTTGTTCGATGACTCTGTATTCAGTCTGACCTCTCACTTTGCTATGTCTGTCAGTGTTCTGCCTTATTGCATGTCATTTGTTGTTAATGACATGGTTCCCTGTTTTGGCTTGACACAGAGCTGAGGTTACAGATCATGTTGTGTTTTATGGTATTATTGTGTGTAGTAAACACACATCTGATGTTTTTTTTTTTATAACCCAGTGGCATTGCTGCCACGCTACTGCTTGCCTTCGTTACTCGGCCGAGGTAGCTTGCATGTCCAGTTCATTGCTCATATTACCCAAATCATTACCCAACACATAAATGCTAATAGAGCTGGCAAAGTCACATTTTTTATGATGTTCACCTTATAGTCCATATTTATTACAGGCCTCAAAAGGCCACGTAACCGGTCAGTACTGTTTTGATTTGGACTAGTTTTTCTAGCAGTCCATTAGGGACTCCAAAAATTGTAGGAGTGTTCAGGCTGCCACAGATTTGGGTAACTGTAAATGGCTATGCTTATTCAAAATAGATGGATTTCTAAGGCTAGGATTAACCTAAAACACTCTTGCATTGACTTATGGCTGACTGAGTTGAAAAAAATCATTGCACTCAGAGTTCCAGTCTTTGGAGCGCTGAGTGGCTATGCCTGGCCCATTGTTTTTGTTTCTGATATGTGTGGAAATATTTTTTTCATTTATTGTAGAAGACAAAATATGCCTTGTAAATAGTAATACATTTTTCATTATTATTATTTTTTCCACAGGGTCTCATGTTTTCTGTTTCTTAAACGGACGAGTACATTTTTTTTTTGTCCACACTTCTCAGCATAGCTAATTCTTATGCATTCAGCTCACATTGCCTTCCCTTATTTGCACCTGATGTGTTGTCTAAGATTCAAGGCTTGGTTTGTGCTACTCCACACCACCAGTAAAAGTATGCGTGCCAGTGACTCACACCAGACCCACGGAGCCTCAATGCCAACGACCTGTGCACTGTGCGACTGAAATACAGCCAGTGTGACATAAGCCAAATGGAGGTGTAAGGTGATGCATGACTATACTGTGAATGCCTTTATCCCACCAAAAGTTCAAATAAATCGACTAAAACTGGGGGTTTAAATCTTGAATCTGGATTATATTGTCTCAATCCACAGGATGTTTACAATATCCCAAAACAAATTTTGAATAATCAAGCATAAACACAAAAACTATATTTGCAGAGTCCCAAACAATTCCGTTTTAGTAGAAGCTGATGATCAGTCCACATGTAAATAATTAATATCTGTTCATGAAGGTGGTTTGTATTCTCATTGGCAAAACAGCTTTCTCAGAAAGAAACAATAGTCCTTCTGCAAATACTGGAGAGGTACATTTTCTCCAGAAGAAGAGCACCGACAAACAGGTAAGGCAATAGGTACAAATTAATTCCACTATTCCTCAATGTTGCCTGCCAAACTGTATCTTTGATTTAGAAGTACTGTTCTGCTGGTTGGCATGTCTTCTTTTTTACTTTTAGCTGAACAGGTTGTAAGTTGAACTAAAGTAAACATCAGCAGGTATCCCCATCAATTTTTATAGGGTAAAAAAAACACAAACTACAATACCCACAAAGTTCCCACTGTATTACATGGTTTCTTTCTTAAAGAACTCTTTTTTTGGAAATCTACTTTAGTCATTGTTCTATGGGAAATTCATGCAAACATTAACATGGGGCATTCTGAACATAAAATAAACTTTTATGTCACACCACTACAAGCTGTCCACCATCTTTATTGTGTTTCACAACAATGCTCCTGCTCACAGTGCACATGTTAAAAAGGCTTCCATATGAAACTGTGCACCTGAACACATGTCACACCTACATCTTTTCTGCTGGCTTTGCACCTTTTTGACTACAACTACCTCCCCAGTCTGATGGTGTACCTCAGTGAGATATGCTATGCTAATGATGGAGACATGAAGTCGGCTACACAAGTGTGTTTGAACAAGCAAGATAAAATGTTCCATTTGAAAGACATAAGAAAGCTTTGTGAGAATATTACAAGAAGTGTATTCACAGGAATTATTGTGAATAGAAAGATCTCACATTACCAAATTTGACAAATTATTTACATATTTATGAACATATTTTCTTTGCTTTAAATTTCAAAGTTGGCCAAATTAAATCATAACCTTCCACTTACTACTTAGTTTTATTGCTAATTTGACTACTGACACAAAATCGTTAAATGAGCTCAAGTGGTTTTGTGGGATATATAATATTTGATTCCTTAGTTGCACATCCCAATGCACAGTCCAATGACGTTCTTGAAGATTGATTCGAAGCTCAGCCTTAACTAGGTGGAAGTGTTTATAGGCATGTAAATGCCAGTATGTGCTGGAGCTGATGTAGGTTCCAGTTTGCTGTAACTGTAGAAGAATAAGAGGATTGGAGGTTCAGCGACATACTTGTACAGCATTTAGATATACAGTAATTAGTATCACCATTACTGCGGTAAATGTGGCATTCTTTATAGAATCTTCACTTCATTATTAGCATTTGATTAAATGTTAGGAATGCCAGTAAGTAAAATATTCATTTACACGACTTTCTAAGCGAGCTAAGAAAATGAATGGATAGAGACATGTTTTTTTCAATAATTTGATCTTTTAATTTTTTTGGCTTCACCAATATTTAATAATGCTTAATAAGTGCCTTTCATTTCACATAAAATAATATGCAACTTTTTTCTATGAAATTTCCTAAACTGCACATCGTAATCACAAGGTTTGAAGCAGCATTTACCATTTCAAGAAAATTATTATTTTTACAAGATCTTCTTTTTTTTTTACAGCTGCATGCATTTTGGGCTGCAAAGTATGTTATTCCTTACCCTTTTAGTAAGTAAATACTATCTTCTGATGAAGTTTTTAGGATATATAATTCAAAATTCTACAAAGCAGAATATGAAAATGTTTATGTTTTACATGATGCTAATGCAGGGCTACTCCTAATGTGAAAGGCAATGTAATTCTTGTTAAGAATTCTTGGTTTACTGTTTTTTAAATAATCAGCTATGACAGTCATTTTTCAGCATGATATCCAGTATGAGTATAATATACTATTAAATGGAGAAACAAAACTTAAGGAAAAAAAGGGATTAAGTATTTATCTGGTAGGATATTTCAAAATGTGTTTTTTTTTTTTGTTATGGATTGCATAGCTGCCTGCCTTGCTTTAGAATTCCAAATGTAAAAGTAAGAATTGAAATCGGGGGAAGCATCTTTGAAGAACAGCTTCAAACCTTTTCTTAGGGAAATCGTCATAATGAAGTAAAGGAAAACTGGCTTGCAGGTGCAAGATGAATACGAAGTGCAAAGTATTAAACATGACACGCGTTAAGAAGTTCTCATCCAGGTGCATATTGAAAAGATTTCTGAAGTAAATACTTAATTGAAGTCTAAAAAGGGCTGCAAGTTAATGTAGTTGATCATGAATGTCAGTGTACTGCTTTCTTAAAGTATGCAATGAAAATCCTGGATACAATTCCTGCTTTGTGACAGTTGTTGTAAAGTTTGGCCTGTGACCTTGAACTGAAAAAGGAGTTTTGGAAAACTGGTGACTGTTTTGGTCCATTTACAGGTAACTAACAAATAATTTTGAGACTGTAAGCAGCATCCTTGTTTAGATCATTTCAAAACAGCTAACATGCTGATTGATTGTATTTAATTTGCAAATGTTATCCTTGTGCTAGACACCACTACAGGGGTTTAAGTGAGATGGCTTCATTAGTTCTGATTTCTGCTGAAACTTTGTGTTTAAGTTATAATACACTTTTGACTCCTTGTTTGCCATAGAGGGCAGTAAATAACAAGCGGGTTATATTTATAATTATGTAGTGGAAGAATGACTTGTTTTGTAGGTGATTATAAGGATTCGAAATTATCGTCTGGTGCCTAACAAATCAAAATGTAATTTTGCATGTTTGACACTAATGTAATATTGATGCAATATGCTCTCTATTACTTTAGTTCACAGAGCAGGTTTGGCTATATGGCTAACATTTTTTAAATCCTTTAAGCATGAGGCATTGAAAGTTGTTATTTTTTTCCTCATTTTTACCTTAAAAGATTAATTTTTTTGCAAGAGTTAAATTGTACTTTAATGTAATAACAGTAAAGCTAGGAAATGATTTTGTTTTTATTCATAGAATATTTGAGTTTGTTGTGAGTTCTGCAGTATGATAGATTATAAATATCAGAGTACGTGTTCAGAGTATACATTCCCTGGAATGCATTTTAAGCAGTAAATAAAATGGTTTCTGTGTCTTTGGCAATGACTGTTTTTAAAAATGAATGGATTGGAATGCTTTGCGGTGTTTTTCAGAGCTGAAAATTGTGTACTAAACAACAACAGTCTGCTAGAGAGGAGTTGCTGGTTTTAGGCATTTGCCTTTTGTCTGTGAAGTTATTTGTTTGCAGTGCTCAATAGTGTATGTGTGCATTTGCATACTTATTTCTTTGAAACTGTGAGGATGTTTGTTGCCTGCTAAGAAATACTGACATGCATTACTTCTGCACATTACACAGGAAAACCTCCACAGACTCACATTGCAGGCAGCCTTTTAATGATATTTGAGTTGGCATTTAAAGGGGTAGATGTTGCATTTTTCATGTTTATGTAAGACAAATCGGCAGTCATCATTTGCAGGTACATCTTTAGCCCATTCTTGTGCTTATGCTAATTGAGTCTTGATTTTTATTTATTCAGTCATGCGCAGAATCTTCATGTAACTTCCCTGAACTTGCTGATAGTTTGCAAAATAAATGCTCCATCATTGGTCACACTGCTTTGAATTTGATATGATGAAGATACAACCCCATTCCAGTTTATTTGATTTTTGGATCTCTGTTTGGTGGCAGGGTGACACAGTTGTAGAGCTGCTCCCTTGCAGTAAGGAGACTAGGGTTTGCATCCCAGTACTCCAGTTTTCTCCTGCACAGTACAAACACTTGCAGGTTAGGTGAACTGAAGATGCTTAATTGGCCATTGTGTGTGTGAGTGTGAGTGTGAGTGATGGACTGGCACCCTTCAGATGTTGTTCCTGCCTTGCACCCAATGATTGCTGAGATAGGATCTACAGTACCTGCCCCAAGACCCAGCTGTGGATAAGCAGGTTAGTAAAATGAAAGGAAGGATGGATCTGCATTGGGCTTTTCTTAAATGATGCATCAGACCATGATAAATACTTGTAGGTGCATGCCTAATTTTAGATGTCGGAGCGAAATGTGCCTTCTGAAGCATAGAAGATCTGTATCGGGTCAGTCAGACATGTTACATGCAAGTGTGGGAGTGCTTTACAAAATAGCATATCTAATGGCTCTTATTCCAAGAGAATGTTGCAATTGTCATGTTGCTGTTGGTTTATTCTTTTCAAATATCCTTGCTAAATAATTACTGAAAACAAGCTGAGACAATGTGATCATCCTAACATTATACTGCATACATACAGTATCTGCACAAGGTGGATTTGAATGTTCACATGCATGTTATAAAACACATGCTTACAATGCTGTTTGGTAACTTTTCTAATTGCTGTATGCAGAATGTGGTTATAGTACATCTATATCAGGGTGCTAAGCTTTTTTTTATTGTTAGCATTTTCTGTACATTTTATATTTGTGTGGTACTACTGGTCCATATAAATATCTTGATTCATTGAATACAAATAACCGTAAATGTCATTCATACTGGTATTGAGGTGGTAAGCATCGGGTCAGGTGCCTTTCAATGGCAGTAAATACAATAGCATGGTCAGACATCTGAGGAAGGTAATTGTGCTCAAGCCCTGTAGGTCTTCTGTGTCTTTCACTCTTTATTCCCAAGTTTTAAGCAGTACTGTATTTTCAGGCCATGTCATTCACACTATTATGGCTGAGGGACTTTTATACTAATACAAATGTTTATTACAGGGTGTTTGCATGCTTCTTTTCAACATTCCTACTGCTTTTATTATAGTGGAATGGTTACATACAAATATAAATTAAAAGAAGATGTTAGGATTTAGAAGATTCACAACCAGTTATAGAAAAAGTAACAAAATACAAAATGCTTTATGATGATCATGTGCAAGTCATCTTCATAACTCCTAAAATGTAAAGGTTTATTTCAAGCTTCATTCATGCAACAAATAATTATTTTTATATCCTTACTGTGCTGTCTCTTATGAATTGGAATCTTGGGAAAAAAAACACCTGCTCGGCATAATGAAAATTTAAAACAACAAAATACATAAGTATTATTTGTAGTTTTACTTTTGTAAGAGTGAACTGTCACAAGATGTCAGAGACCTAAATGTAATCATGAAGTTTACTTAATTACAATTATTTATATGTCTACACACTTCTCTATTTAAAATTGAATATCTTACTTGCACAGGCAGATGTTTTAAAACAACTTAACCTTTTTTTTTTTTGTAACTTAGCTTTTGCCTTTTGGGATCGGTCTGAATTCTAATGTACATAAAAAGTACGAAACAGCTGGGCTGGGTCTTAGAGAGCTGAACGTTTGGTAATTGAAATTAAAGGCCCTCTTCACTGCTTATTTTCTAAGGTCTACAAAGTGTTTGCTCACTTATAGCATATGTTACTAAGTGTACTTACACCAGTTTAATTCTAATTTTTTTTTTCTCCACGGGTTCAAATTTATAATTAATTGAGGGTCACACTCTGTAACCTGTTATTAACTTACTTAAGCTGACAGATTGTGAACTTGCTCAATACACAGCATTCTGTGTTATAATTAGGTCATGCTGTAATTAAGGAAATCTGTTGCAAAATAACTTGCTGGTTACAATTAAATGCTTGATGATGATACAGAGATTATAATACAGAAAAGACCAAAATGTGTGGCATCTGTCTATGAACTGAAATACTTCATGCAGCAGAAAGGTTTAAATTAAGTTTCTCTTTTCTTCTGTAGTCTAATAATAATTAGTCCTATATTATATAGTTCTACATATGGTGTTTGCCACAGTGTGATATGGCAAGGGATTATAATGCTAAGAAAAGATCTCTAGTGGAAAATGCTTGCTTTGTCTCTGTGTAAATCTCCATAAAGGGCTTTTATGTATGCTTACCATTTCTGACAAAGCATATTTTGTAGATAGCATATGTGGCATTTACATTCAGTCTGAAATAGTTATTTATTTATTTTAATGTGTAGTATAATTAATCTACAGTGTGCACCACTCTTAATTTGTTATGCTCCTTTTGATGATAATGCATCTGTCACTGCAATGTTTGCATTTTTAATACTTATTTCAATGTTGATTTATTATACTGTTCAGTTTGTATGTTTGATTCCCTATTTTAGTCATGTTTGCAATGTAAAGTGTATTATGCTGATTCATTGTGCAGTGGTGCTATACTAAAGATTGTTTGTTAATGCTGATGAATTCTTTGTGTGGGTACTTTGTCTTTTCATGTTCATAAAAGTTTGCATTCTTGCAGTGCATTATGGTCTGCATGCTTTTGACAGTTAAACTGTTTATCTTATTTACATATTGAGAAGTGTAGTGGGCCTTTGTATATGTTCAGAGCATCCATCCTTATTCATCATTAACCGTGAATGCAAACTTGGGATTTTCTCTCTGTATAAGTAACTTTAGTAGAGCTAAAGAAACTTTTGTTAAACTCCCAAGGATGTTACACGCTTTCTGCTGCAGACACTCCTTGGAGCTTTTTTTATGTACTGTTATGTTAGACATTACCCTCTCTGTCCTTGTGTCTCCAGTCACAGAATTCTAAGTACATCCATTTGCTGAACCAGCTTAATTCAGTGAGTGGATGTTTGTTTGTGAAGAGCACATATTTCCTACTTGTGGCGACTTAACCACTCTGCTCCTAGCTTCATTATGTTTTGCTCTGGTTCAACCATATCTATTTAAGAAAGATAACGATATTTTTCTTTTCAACCACAAATTTAACATTGTAAGTTTAAGGGCGTTTGTAGATATTATGTTAAATTCACTGTAGAATAGGGTTAGGTGAAGTATAAATAAGTTTACCATCTCTTGGATATTTCACGCAAATTGTACTTATAAATTTATTTGTACCAGTTGCACTTTTCACCTCCCCTGTATATACTGTAAGTAGGGGTGTGTGTATACATGTACATATTTGTGTAGATTACACACACACACACACACATATATATATATATATATATATATATATATATATATATATCTGAAATTGGTGGGGGAAAAAAAGTTCTTACACAATTTACAGCTATTTAATTTTACTCAACATCAAAATACTTTCCTTCAGCTACAATACACTGGTTCTAATGCTTCTTCACCTTACTGTGTCTAGTGCCTGCTGCAGTTTTTTCCTGGATTTTTAGCACAGTAACAAACCGTGTTCCATTCAGTCTCAATTTTAATTTCATGAGCGAAAAAAAGTCACAGGGAGTGAGATCTGATGAATGGAGATGATGTGAAGAAACAACCTTATTGATTTTGGTTGAAAACTCTTTGACAACACAGTGTGTGCAAGGTCCAAAATAAGGCTTTGTGTGTGCCACTGCACCAGACTTTTTTTTTTCCTGATGTTTTCCCATAGACTTCTCAGCATTTCACTGTATTTGTTAAGTCTGCTCATGGGAAGCAAACTCTTTATTAACAAGTCCGTTAATGTCAAAATATAAGATCATTGTTGTCTTTAGGTTCAATGTGACTTGATGTGCTTTTTTCGGCTTGTAGAAAAAGAAGTGCTGAAGTCATTCATACAAGCACAGAATAAATGTCAGAGATGCACATCTTGATCAACTCGGCACAATGCCACTTGGCAGACTGATTAAGAAGACTGTAGTTATGTAATATCTAGCAGCATATATGAAAATTACACTGCTCCCCTGAGCTGTTAACTGATTCTGGAGATTATTTGAGCTATGTGTGTATTTTTCTGTTTATGTATAATGTGGGTGTGTGTAAACTAATAGAAGGACAAAACACAAACACCTCATTACTGAAATAACAATAAGCAAATGGGAATAGCAGGCAAACATAATAGTATAATAGCAAAAACACCAGGAAAACTCTAATAGCGGTAAATAATAAGTAATTTGGAGGACTTTCAGTATCTTGTATGACCACCTCTTCCGGCTGCCACTGCTTGACACCTCTGGTACAGAGAGCCAATGAGTCTGTGAGTCTTGAAATATCTGTGAGATGTTATCCTATTCCCACAGAGGTTTAATAGGCAGGGTGACAAGTTTACAATGTGGTAAGCCTTTTTAGTACATCCATGGCCCCTTCCAGTGTCATTTCCACTGCCCCTAGAATCTATCTCTAGGCAGGAGACTGGCCTCCATGAGGACCATGAACACTATGCTAGAGCTTCCCCTACTAGCCACTGTGTCCCTGCCATTCCCAATTTAATATTGACTTAAAGTGCCAGAATACCATGGTAAGCCTTCCATTGGTGCCTCTTTTTGCTAGCTTCCTATCCTGTACAAATTATAATTTATTACAATTTTTTAACTTTAGAAATAACCAGACCTAAAATCGATGCTTTGTACTCAACTTGTTTGGTTTAAAACTTTAGTTTTGTTTATCAGTGTAGCTGGCATAATTTCAGATGTTAATGATTCACATTAGCCCCTTATATACACTCTTGCCTTCCCCTAATGTCACCAATGCTGGGGTGCAACCAAGGAGAGATTCACTAGTTCATCACATACATGTCAAACATCAAGTCTCTATGATTTCTGTGTTTGAAGAGTTTACCCTGGAATCGGACCACTTAGCCTGTTTAGAGCAGACAAATGCTGCTGTATAATAATGATTGTACTTTTGTGTAAAATGTGGTTCCCATACTGAAAGATGGTTTTGTTGAGTATACCACATTTCTACTCCAGATTCATGCCTTTGTGCAATTGTTGCCTCCAGTTTTCTTTGTTTGTAGTGATACTGCAGGTGGTTTATTAGGGGACTGGAATATTTTAGACTTGGGTTCAGGATATTCTTCTTTCTGAATGTTTTGCTCTTAATTCCATCTAAATATATGAATTTACCTAAACCAGTCTTTTTTCTTTCTGTTATTTTTAAGTGTTCTTACAGTCATTTATTTAAATGTAGTAGATCTTTTTTCTAAAACACCCTGCTAAAGGTATCAGTGTAATTGAGTAAATATCAGTCGTGGGACTGTTTGAATAAGTGTGACAGTGCTCATCACAAATTATGTCAAAATCAAGTGTGTTACAATCCCCAGGTTACAACATCTAAGTAGTTATATCATTTAGACCGAAATTCACCAAACGAGAGTCTTTAAATACTTAAACACATCCATCTGCTCTCTCACACATTCCAGAATGACCTGGTAATTTCCCAATCCCATGTAAGTAGGCAGGTATTCCGAAAGGTGAAAAAAAGGACAACAATTGACATTGTCACGGGCAATGGTGAAGTGCTGGGCTTATGTTAATACGTTTTTTTATACAAACATACAGTACTTTACAGTAGCTTGAAAAATAAAACTACAGATGTAAAGTAAAAATGCTAAGGAGATTGCTAGACACCTTCAGACGTCTAAGGACATATCTACAACATTTTTACTTCTTCTCAAAGTTGTACAAAGCTTGGCTTCTGATAACTGGCTTTTACTGTCTGCCTGTATTAAGTGTTCTTCACTACCACATGAAAGGGTCTGAGCACTGCTGAATTACCATAGCCATGAGGAAGACAATCCATTGCCTTATCTTGGTCTCGGCCTGTGACATGTTGAGTGGTGATGTTCATTTCCCCAACTTTGGAGGGATGCATATGTTAAAGGGGCTTATTATTTAAGTTTTTATAAACTACATAAGAAATACATCTTAAATGTAGTGGTAAGTAGCTTAGCACCTATTTGACATGCATCCATAAATAACAAATTGAAATTATGTAAATACTTTTTATAAAAGCTGTATTTAAAGGGTTTGTGTCAAAAGAAAATGTTTTGAGCATTAGCTTCAAATTGGGCTTGTAAAACTAATTATGCTTCCTTTTCTTTTGCAGAGGCAAAGGAAATAGTTTTAAAGGCTCAGATCCTTGCTGGCGGAAGAGGCAAAGGGGTTTTTGACAGTGGCCTCAAAGGAGGTGTTCATTTAACAAAAGAGTAAGTTTTTTACATTCATTAGAAGAAAAGAAAATACTATTTATTATGTTTCATTCTCTTTATGATAAACTTACCAAAGAGGCCAAAAATGAGCTGGTGATTTGCAGGAGCACTTATGATGCTTTTAAAGCAGGTCTTTTTGGTTATATTAGCAACTTGAGAACCTTAACTTCATTTGTATTAGCTGGATCTTGGGGAAAAATGCTAATTATTTTTAGGCCATGTAGACAATACTTGATATTATTCTCTGATATGTTTTTATTGAATAGATCAAATGTGAGCTGTGAAGGTCAAAATCAATTAACCTTCTGAAGCCTCATCAAAGCATTATGTATTAAGATGCATTGTTCAAAATATAACATTTTATTTAAGAATGTAACAACTGCAAGAGAGAGGTTGCATTAACTTACTAATACCTTTATAAAAAATCTCAGGGTGCTTCATTAGTTATTACTGAAGTGGCCCAGCTCAAAAAACCAGAGATTTATTGCTGTCCCAACTGCTGCCTTTTTGGAGATTCCACATTCTTTCCTCCCATCACCCAAAGGAGTTCTTATTAGTTTAGTTATTTCTGTAAATTTGCCCAGTTGTAGGACTGTACATGAGTGTGCCCTGTGTTTGACTAATTCTTGGTTAATTAGTACCTTATGCTCCCGGCATCCCATTATTAGAATAAATAAAATTATTTGTAATTAAATTATTTTATGTAAATTATATTAAAGTGGACATTGCAGTTGAGTAAGTTACGCATCAGCAAGATATTCAAAAGTACATCTCATTCAAGTCAAATCAAATGCCCCCCCTCACCTTCACTCCACTACCTATTTAGAGAACAAAGAAATAATACAAAGAGATCGCTCACATATACAGAGAGACATCCAAAGGGTTAAAAGAGGGTTAGCGTGCTGAATTAAAGGAATACTCCACCCAAAAAATATTTTTAAAATGCCACGTATCCCATATAATTTGCAGTAATGACTGAGATTTTTACTAAAATATTGTTAAATAAATCACTTCCAGAAATAGCTCCCATGAACTAAAGTGGATTGTGCACAGGCATCCATTAGAATCTGAATTAAAAACCCACCTCCCCCCTTATTTATTGGTCTCTAGTGCAGCCCAGCCCAGACGCAGTTTATTAATTGGCTAACATTGTGCCTCAAATGATATCGACTGTGCAAAGTTCATTGAAAGACATGTGTAACTAAAGATTAAAAGTTAAAGAAAAGTGACTGAAAACATTATCAGGAAGAGGATATGCCTCAGACTGGTGTATATCAACAAGCAGAAGGTCTTTTCACCCGTCCAGTTTCACAGACCACAACTAAGTAATCCCAAGGTAGTCTAATTGTGCATATGAATGTAAATATAACAATGAAGAGTGTGTCTACAATTCAAATACTTGTTCACATCTGAGAGCATTCTGTTTCAATCCATCCTAAAGTGACACATTTAACAATATTTTTAGTAAGATTACATCTGTTCGGGATTTTATTTTTTTTTATGACTAGTTGACTTCACGCATGGATTATGTGACGTGAGAAAAGTGAGATTTTTTTTTTTAGCATGGACATTTTTGATGTTTTTTTTTTTTGCTGTTGTCCAGCGTTGGTCGCTATAGACATAAACTTTTTTTATCTCCATTCTTCATGAATACATGAGATAAAATTTTTTCTTGGCTATCACTACAAGCCACATAAGGTATGTAACATATTAAAAAAATGTTATTGTTTGGGTGAAGTATTTCTTTAATTTACTTGATTGGTTGAGGAAAATGTTAATAAATGTTACCAAATTTGAAATAACTTGTACAATTTACCTCATAAAGTAAGTCTGCTTTTTCCAAAAGTAAAAAAAATTAAATGTTATGACATATGAATTTGGATTCTTCCAGTTAAGTAACATACTACAAGTGAAGCCTTAAGTTATGGCGATGATTGTTCATTAAGCAATGATGTCCATCAGGTGTTATTATCATACAGAGCTTTTAATGGATTAGGGATCACTGCCTGATAAATAGGCAGAGAGTATGTTCTAAAAGTCTGAGTTATGAGCACACTCAAAATTATGACCCAGTAAGACAGTTGTCTGATTAAATTACTCACATTTAGGTTCTTGACCTGGGTACGTTTTAGGTAGTATGTGGATATGGATGGTGCCATCGTGTTTTCTCAGCTAGTCTTTATATTTGTATGACTTTTCAGAAAGAAAACTAACGTGATTGATTGTATGTATTATCACATCTCGGGCATTTCAGACTGTTTGTTATTTTGTAATTCTTGGCTTTGCTGCTTTAGCCTTAGTTTTCCAGATTTGTTACCTCACTCTTACTTTCCTGGAATTTTCATGTTAATGTACTGTATAATTCATTGCACATTAATATAATGCCTTACTTTACACATCAACACCAATTAAATTCTTTCACAAAGATCATTGTTATAGCTTTTTTTCCCAACTCTCCCACTCCACAGTTTCAAATTACCTGTCGGTACCATTATGCGTGCAAAAAAAAAAAAAAAGTCTGAACCTGTATTTTACCATTACAGTCTCGGGATCCTAAAAAGTTTCAACAGGTGGTACATTTTTATGCTTATAAATGAACACAAAGTATGATATGTATATGAATTTGGAAGGTGAAACATGACTAGTTTTATTAAACCTACCTTACAGAATATTTTCCTGTCTTGGTGTGAATGTTCCTTGAAGTGTCTTCAGCTCCCTGTAACTGTTAACATCAAAAATTATTTTAGGAAATTGCAATGAGGAAAGTGCTATTGCAAGCTAGAGCTCTCAGTTTGTTGGTGAACTACATAGAGCTGGCGAATTCCTGGGGAACATGGTGAAGCAAAGAATAAATGTAATTGGCCTTGAATTTTCTTAGTTGGATCTCTTTGCAAGTGGTACTTCAGATTCATTTGATTGCCTAAATTAGATCAAATCAGTTATTTGTCAACAGATACCCTACAGTCTGAAAGTGCCTTACAAGTAATCAGCCCCTGGTGCTCTGGTTGCTCTAGTAGCACTAACAAGGATATTCTTCCCTTAGCTATGACTTCTGTTTGTGTACCACTGAAGACTAAAAGAACATTCTAAGGAGGCCAGAAACAATGAAATATGCTCACAAATCACAGTACAGTATAATTACTTTTCAGCTCTGTTAACACCAGGGTGGTTTCCTTACCTCAGACTTTTTTTCTTGTTGGTGCTCAAGTCAATGGACATAATTTTCTAGGTAGTATCTTGGAATTATACACCAGATAGAGTATCAGTAGCGCAATACAGGGTGCGCACAAAGTCTGTATACCCCTATCTTTTGGAGGATTTTGAAAGCTGAAGGTTACCTCTTAGGAGTCCAAAACATCTGTATGGGTCCCTCCATGATCTCTGTATAGCCGAATGCGCCGCCAAGTTCTCCTGCTCATGTTCTGCAACATTTGTGGGGTGAATTTCTGGAACGCTGCGCGAACCCCATGTTTCAGTTCATCGTTCGATGAATAACGGCGCTTCCGCACATCTTCTTTGAAAAACCCCCAGAGTGCATTATCTGGTGTTGTGAGATCAGGGTTTCTCGGAAGCCACAGAAGAGGAGCGGGATTGTTGTTTGATCCTCGTCCGATCCAACGATTCCCAAAAACTTCGTTGAGGCAATCACGCATGGTGATTTCGAAATGGGCAGGTGCCCCGTCTTGTTGAAACCAAACACTGTCAAGGACACACTGGTTTCTCAGTTGCGGGATGAGCCAGCCATTCAGCATTTCCAGATAAACAAATGCTGTGCTGTCATTCTGGCCCAGATCATCACGTGTGGCGGGTTATGCTCAATTTCTTCAAAGAAATGTGGATTTTCTTTTCCCCAGAAAAACATGTTTTAATTGCGGGAGCTGTGATAAATCACGCACTCATCAGAGAACATAACCTTTTCCTTCTCAGCATTTGTTGGAAATTGGTGCAGCATCAGATCACGAGCTTCCTGATGTCTGTCCAAGTCGGCATCTGATAACTCGTTAATGTGCAATGGACGCCAATATTTCATTTGCAAGTCCTGTTTGATGTGTTTTCGCATTGTCGATTCCGCTATTCCCAACTCAGCAGCATGTTTACGAGTGGATTTCATTGGGGATCGTTGGACAGACTCTGGCGCATCTGCACACGTTTCATGCCTTGTGGATGATCTTCCACTTTGCGGTGCATCTCGAACGCTGCCCTTTGCAAAAGCCTTTTTCTCCCACTGCAACAACGTCCTCTTCGTCGGCTATGCCTTCCCAAAACGCACAACAAAGTCATCCATGACATTTTTGATTGATTTCCCAGTAACAGGCCGCTCATGAACCCACACAGTGACCACCAAATGCTCCTCGATCGTGAAAACACTTGTGTCACCCATCGCTTCGTCTTTGAATGATCGGCATGTTGTTGCGATTTCTTGAGCGGCAGCAGGTGGCAGCACCAGACAGGATGTCGGAAACACACTTCGAAATACCAGGAAGACTTGGGCTGATATCCACAGGAACCAAATTGTCATGGTTATTCCTGTAAATGCTCCTAAAGATAGGGGTATACGGACTTTGTGCGCACCCTGTATATAGTCTTCACATATCCCCCATTGATTTATATTCATTTTTACAGCATAATAATATACATAATTCTCTAAATCCTTTTCAAGATTTACTTTCAATAGGTTAGTGTTGATTATTTTGTATTTATGATTAATATTAAGTTACTGTAAATTAATATTATATGTGGAAATTTACACTTGTCTTCATTGAATTATACTTTCCAGGTCGTTGGCTGTTTCAAAAGATTGTCTTAAGTCTTTCCAAATTCTTGTTGCTCAGTATTTTTTGTCCCTCCAGTGTCCTTGTCATTGAAAGATTTCATAAGGTTACTTGCTATATCAATGTCATTAATATGAAGTAGACAGAGTAATGATTCTTGGACTGACCCCTGAGGGGCTCCACTGATGTCCTCACCCTATTCTTTTGTCATCTGTACTCTTTGCCTCCAGCATTTTAGGGAGCTTACACTAAAATTGCTAAATAAAAAAGAAAACTACTGTAGAAGAAAGAGATTTTTGATTTAGCTCAAGATAAAAAGTGCTGTCACTTTCATTGTGAGGTATTTTAACGACGTATTGCTGTAAGTCTGATGAAGTCCTAGTCATGTTTCTTGACACACTTCTGCTGGCTGAAAGTCTTTAGTGCCAGTTTGCCACAGAACATGAGCAGCATTGTTCATTTTGGCACAAAATGAACAAATTACTCCACCTGACCACTATATTGATGCACTCTCGCTGCCCCCCATCCCCAACCCCATCAATACACTCAACTAGTGGAGAATCATCTAAGAATTTGCTGTTATAGTCCAAGGTGTATAGTCTAGAGGCACTTTTAAAGGCTTTAAGTACTTTGCAAAGCACTATTTATCTTCCAGATACTCTATTGCACCTGCTGACACCATGCTGTCAACTTTTACTCTCCTTTATTCATCAGTTCATTTTTGTTCTTTAAGGTTTTTGAAGTGTTTTATCTCATACATTGACTACTTTTTATTTACCTTCTGCTGTTAGTTTGAATCCCAATGAATTGTGTGTTCCAGAAGCTGTATCAGGTATTGATTGCTTGATTGATTGATTTGTGTGCATAGATTCACTTAAAAGAGTACATAAAACGCTTCTGGCCAAAGACACAACTTTGTAATGAACATGACATTTTTGACCATTTCAAAACAGATTCTTACACACAGGCGTTTTTCAGAGGAATAAGTATTGCAATTGCAGGTTGTCTCTTTTTTATTGACAACATAATATAGATAGCAGCTTGTGTTTCACTGTAAAAACAACAAAACAGACAGATCAGTGATAGAAGCAGCAACCCCAGAGATTACAAGCTGATAAAACAGATGTTTTAAATTGTCGCAGATATGGTTTCATGGCAGCACAGTGATTCATCAAATAAAAGATTGCTAGTCTCACCTTAGATAACTGTTTGTAGAAAATGGGTGCTCTTCATTCCCTTTGGAATTGTGCTGATGACAAATGCAGCATTGAACTTTACAAACTAACAGCAGGTGCCAAAACCGCAGTTCTGTCTGCAGTCTCATAAACTAAGCACACTGTGAACTTTTTGTATTTTTGTAATTCTGAGTGTGTTCTGGATTTACTGCCATTGCACATCTTGGATATGCAGCTACAGAACATGAGTGCAATTTTATCAGTCATGAGTGAACATGTATCTTCAGAATTAAGAAATAGACAAAATTTAACTCCATAATGAAAATAAACAATACTGTAATTTTTGGCTTGAATCCATTATGAATTTTTAAAGTTTCTTCTTGTTAGTTTTGTTAAATGTTTTCTGATTATGTATTCTTTGAATGACACTAAATAAAATAAGGATTGATTATTATATTTTGGCTATTATGCCTGGTAGAGTATTGAAGGTGGGGTCATAATAAAATTCTGTCATCCTGCATGTGTTATGCTATGGAAAAACTCTTAAATTGCCCCAGAAATTGCACTTAGGGCTACCAGGATGGGCCTGACCTCTGCTAATTTAAGATGGGTGGACAATGGATGGGTGCTTTGTAAACTGATCGTGACATGGGCAGCTTTTGTGACAAAAATGTTAGGCATTTGTAAGGGAACATGAGACAGTTGCTTTTGGGTAGAATGGTAATGTTACAGTATGTCTGCTGTTTCAGAGTCCCAGGTATCTGCCATTAGTATTTGATGGACTGCCATGAAGGGTTTTCATTGGTCCACTGCAGTTTTTAATGCTTTCTTGGAAACCAAGAAAAAGTGATTCCAAATCCTTTAGTAATCAAAAGAATCCTGTTGTAGACAAATAACTCGCATCTGTCTTTCAACAGCTGTCACCACCATTACCTGATTATCTACCAACTGTCAATATGGATTTTGTACACTGATAGATGGGGCTCAGGTAACTCCATATTTATTGGTTATCAACCCAGTGCATTGCTGTAAAGACCATTGGCTTCTTCTGATATGAGCAACCCCGCTCTGCATTCCTCCTGACAGGAGCTCATCATAGACTTTTGTGTTGTACATCTAGCTTTGCTTTACTTATCAGGAGTCTGCTCCAGATGCTTTGGAGTAGACAATCTCCATTCCTTTTGCTTGCAGATTTTCAACTTTCAAATGTTATTGGCAGATGTGAAGTTTTTAAGCAGCAGTACCAGCATGTTGTTGTTTTTTTTTTTGCATAATTCACAAGTAGAAAGAGCAATAGTGATGAAATGCAAAGGTTCCAAAAACTATACTGCATAAAAACTTGAAATAAATGTTCTTTTTGTTTTGCAGCCCTGTGGTTGTTGGTGAACTCGCAAATAAGATGTTGGGGTTTAGTCTTACGACAAAGCAGACCCCAAAAGAAGGGGTTAAAGTAAAAAAGGTAATGTGACTCCTGGAGTGAAAAAAGCATGAACAGTGATTTAGTTATCATTTATTTGCACCTTCCTTATTTTCTCTGCTATTGCAAATTTCTGACACTGGAATAAATGCAATATTCAAAAATGAAACACATTACATGTAATAACATTATAAAATATGTGTAGTACATAAGAGTATTGAAATGCATACACTACTTTCAGGTTATGATTAAGTAATCACCTTGTAATAAATTCGGAGTATGCTAAAGACATGTTTTCAGATGACGTTAGCCCTTTGCCAGCTTATTATGTAACTTGCCAAGTGCCCTCCAGAAATGCTAAACACTTGGAAATATATGTATTGACATAATGAAATATATTTGGTTTATGTAAAAGTATATGTTGTCTATTGTGTTTTAAATACTATGGCATATTAACACATTTTTGTTATGACAGAGATGAATCAGTAGCAAAATTAAAGAAGGACCAGAAGAAAAGTATGAGAACAAAGCTAGAGTCAAAACCCCAGTATTCAAAATAATTGACATCAAGGCCAAAACATTAAAGAAAAATTGAGGTCAGAATTCAGAGTGAAAATATAAAAAATAATAATAAATAAATGGCTTTCAGAAAGAATTTTGTAGCAAAAAGTTTTCTGCAATCTTAAATAGGAGAAAGGTCGTCAAGGAAACCTCCCTGAGCCACACCTCCAGCAAGTTAGGTGGCAAGTTTAGGATCTGCTCAGCTGACATCAAATATGGGTCCCTCATACTAGTAATATGTACACTCATATCTGTGCTAGATAGCATTGTTAGATAATTCAATTTAATCTTTTTTAATCCACAAATAATACTTTTTTTGTAGAAGAGTCACATAATATTGTTGCTGACTTTTCCACCTCACTCTTTTTCATGACTTCAGAATAAAGCAGATCTAAGTCTTGTCAGTTGTCTTTTGTAGGTGATGGTTGCAGAAGCTTTGGACATTTCCAGAGAGACCTATTTTGCCATCCTAATGGACAGAGCTTGCAATGGTCCAGTAATGGTTGGAAGTCCCCAAGGTGGAGTGGATATTGAAGAGGTGGCAGCCAGTACACCAGAGCTCATTTTTAAGGTAACATTTTTGTTTTATAATTATTAATTTTTTGTTTTTATTTAATTAAAATAACTTGGAAGTCACCAGATTATGAAGAGGAATGACAGTGGTTTGAAGTGAAATGCATATTTTGAGGCAAAGGTTCATTCATCAATACAAAAGATAGTTATTACTTATAAAATAGTATAGATTAACTTAGAAATAGTCGAGGAAGGCAACAATACAAATAGGAAGAAATAATAACTTTTTGTCTTTTTGTTACTGGTAAGGTAAGAACTGGATGTTAACCTAAATTTTAATGTTGAAACTACAACAGTATAATAAACATTCTGATGAGTGGCCTTAGCACAGCTAAAAAAGTGTCTGGCAGGATTAGTGGAGCATCTCACTGATTTAATGTGCAATGTACATTTTATTTAACTTTTTTCCTATATAAGGTCTTTATCATCTGCAAAACACACCTTCGGGTTATTAAAGACAAAATGATAAAAGTTTTTATATTGGTTAGCGATATAAATGTGTACAGTGAAGGCAATTTGTTATGAACCTTTACAGAGCCTTCTGCAGCAGAGGTTATTTTTAAACTGGTTAAACTCTGTAAATGCAAGGAATCTTAGTCAGGCTGATACAGTGTAAATCATGCATGACTTGTTAGTAGGGCTTTCACCTTCATATCTAAACATTGAATGCATTCAAAAAAGTATTACAGTTCCCAAAACACTCTATGAGACATTACAGGATTTTTTAATTTGCCCTCAAATTTGGATGTTATTTTGAATAACATTCTTTAAAAGCCTTTTTCTTTTAAGGTTGGATAACTTCAGTTGTTCTCAGACAAGTGCACAGGTTTCTGTAAAACAAGATCATCAGCCTTTTCCTTTTCTTATATGAGCGGTTCAGTAACGTTGAATTATGGTTTAGTTTGAACCTTCCTGTCATCTGGAGAATGGCCTATGCTATTCATCCATCCATCCATCCATCCATCCACTGGACCAACTTAATTTAATTAAAGGCTGCAAGAATCTAAAGCCTGTCATGGTAGATTTGAGCACAGAGCAGAAAGTAAACCTGATTAAAGAACTGATAACTAATCTGGAAGTAGCTTTCTGCTGTTCCACATGTACAAAATGACTTTACTATGCAATTACAAAAAGATGCAAGAAGCATCTGCCTAACATGATGGATCCTTTTTACAAGTCATACACATTATGGCGATTCGACTTTTTGCAGAAGAAGCCCAATCGACTTCACTGAAGTTTTAAGCAAAAATGTTTAACACACTATCATTAACTACTTTATTTTAAATGGTCATCGATTTTCAGCTGCTAAAGGCCAGTTATGTCACTGCTGATGTGTCTTTTATAAAATTTTAAGCACATAGCGGTGAGTCTAAACCATGTAGTGATCAGCAATCCATGTGTCAGAACTGCACTGTGTACTGCTATGTAGTATTGAGCACATTTATCGTTGACCTCCTCAGGAGTGCACATCTTCCTTATTAAGAATAAGTCTCCTTTTAACAGGTTTTGCTTGTTTAACATCCATGCCACACCCTGAAGAATATATGAAAGCTTAATGAATTCTAAACTGTGAAAGCAATATGTTAATGGTCTGCTTGCTATTGCTATACATTGTAAGATACATGTAACCACCAGAGTTTTCGACCCTTATTCAAATATATTTGAATGATGATGCATTTGTAATATATATTTAAATCTTGATTGTTAGCTAGGTGACAGTCATACTGTTTAATATTCTTTAGGCTCTAAAATATATTTAGCTGATTTAGTGAACTTTTCCTTCACAATTCTTATAAGATTTTAGAACCTTAAAATACTCATAGAAGTATTTTGATGTGCATTGTAATATCTTGAAATTTTAATTGCAGTGAGAGTGAATCTCAAGGCTAATTTGATTTATTTTAATAATTCAGTCCATCACTGCTAGTTTATACTGTACAAGCCGGAGCTTACTGCTGTGCTTTGTCCCTCTTGAGTAGGTGTTATAGGGATGATCTGTAGATGATTTAGCAATTATAAAGTCATTCTCTAGGCAATGGTTTGAGGTGGAAAAATGATAAGTGACGGATTGCCACCATGTAATTACAGCTTTTTGAATTAATACAAAGTCTGTCTTTATTGTTATAAAACTCAAGTTTGACGTTTTCTTTTTGGGTTTACCAGGAAGTAATAGATATCTTTGAGGGGGTAACAGATGTTCAGGCGGTTCGAATGGCTGCTAATCTTGGATTTAAAGGCCATTTACAGAAACAGGTGAGAAATACTGTAATTCATATGTTTGCATTTTATTAAATCTAAATTGCATTTTGTAGTTCCCCTATACTTTATTAGTGGTAATATTGCTCTTAGACTGCATATTTTTTAGTTTACACAATTATTACATTTTGCTAAGCTTTCTTGCTGGATTTGTTGGCTTTTGACTTTGATAAGCTATCACAAGTTTCTGCAATTGCTTGATTAAATAACACACACTTATCACTTTAAAAACTAAAGCAAACTGCCTTTAAAACTGCTTGCTGGTTTCGTTTGTATGGTAAGCAGTGTACAAGCAAATTACTATATTTAATAGTAAAAGTTAACTTTTATGCATTTTCTTTTGTAAATTTAGGCAGCAGATCAGATTAAAAAGCTTTATGATTTGTTTTTGAAAGTCGATGCTACACAAGTTGAAGTAAACCCTTTTGGAGAAACACCAGAAGGACAAGGTAAGACATGAGTAAAGACCCACAAGGATCTTGGAAGTATCAGATATTCCTGTTGCAATTTCAGCCTATGTTTCTTCAAGGCTACAGCACGTATCACAGTTGTTTAAATAGTGTTTTACTTTTTAAGACTGTCCTAACTTGCAGAATGAAATATTGTTCTCTTAAATTTTAAGTGGTTTCTGAACCATTTTGATTTGTGAATATATATAAAGAAACATTCCAAACAAAATTCATTTGGTGGAAAGACATGCAAAACCCCAAGCCAATGATCACATATAGATGATGAGTTATATTTTCATCATGTTTTATTATGAAATTAGTTGTCAGTATTTTCTATGGTGCCAGCAGCCAACTGATAAAACAAAAAAATTACACGATTTAGTTTGTTCTGTTCTGTACCACATCAAATTCTGTGTTATTTTGTAAGCTTTCTTTCAGTTTAAAGAAGTATTCAGGTTTGATATAAACATTTCTGCTACGTTATTATTATTATCATCATCATCATCATCCTGGAAGTGCCTCATTACAGATGTAAGAATTACAATCTATCATTGATTTGCGGAATTCAGTCTCACATAGATTAAATGGCTGGAGTGGTGGATTGAGTGATCTCTCACTTTCTTCTCTACATGGTCATTGTTTCCCTCCCATTGGGTCATCCAATAATAACTAAATGTTAAATGTCAGTGAAATGCAGCTGTAATTAGAAGGCGGTGCGTTGCAGTCTATGAAGGATAGTAGAACAGAGTACTTATATCTATTTAAATTAAATTACAGTTTTCTGCTTAAGACACATTTTAAACCATTCTTCTGCTTTTACTTCAATGTTTGACCTTTAGGACCAATACAATACAATACAGTTTATTTTTGTATAGCCCAAAATCACACAGGAAGTGCCGCAATGGGCTTTAACAGGCCCTGCCTCTTGACAGCCCCCCAGCTTTGACTCTCTAAGACGACGAGGAAAAACTCCCAAAAAAAACCTTGTAGGGAAAAATGGAAGAAACCTCGGGAAAGGCAGTTCAAAGAGAGACCCCTTTCCAGGTAGGTTGGGCGTGCAGTGAGTGTCAAAAGAAAGGGGTCAATACAATACAATACACAGAACAGAACAAATCCTTAATACAGCATAATAATAAAAATTTTAGAAGTATGGAGCAGAATTTAACAGTAGATGATATCACATAATAAGATTTGGATATTTTTAGAGTCCTGGAGACCTCATCCATCAAGCTGCCTCCCCATTTGGCCATTCCACGGCTGAAACGTTGCTTGGCCAGCCAATCCGATGAAAGGACCCCTTTTTCCCATGATTCCTGTGATCCTCCATCAAGAATGACTTTACCACAGACAGGCAAACAACTTGTCAGGTGGGCCGTGGCACCAATTGCCACATTTGAGTTCCGAGAACAGAAACCGAATAGGTGAGGGTTAGTAACAAATTATACCAATCATGTTACTTATGTTTTAGTGCTAATTACTAACAACAGAGATGCAGTATGCACAGTTAATCAGCAGCTCTAGTCAGAATATGCTAAACTGAAGTAGCGAGTCTTCAGCCGAGATTTAAAGGCTGGGACCGAAGGGGCATCTCTTATAGAAGCAGGAAGACCATTCCACAGTTTAGGGGCCCTGTAACTAAAAGCTCGACCTCCCACTGTAAATTTATTACCAAATCCCACACCATATACAATTTAACTTTACTCAGAAACCTACAATGCCATCATTTAAAATATAAGACTTTTCTACCTCAAAATAGCTTTCTAAGAAATAAAGGCTGTCTTAATCATTCACGTGACATTTATGGGTGGAAACCATCCTCGAGCCAATATATCATATTCTGTAATAGACTTGTGTCCTCTACCGGGTGTGCTACAGTATTGCAGATGTTACTGCCTGATTAAGCAATCTGTCCCCTATGGCTTCAGTTGTCAAGAAGAGGAAATGGAAATGGATAAAGCAGTAAGCTTAGAGAAAAGAAGCAGGCATGGAAGATTAAATGAAGAACCTCATAAATGATATTATCTCTTATGTATTACAGAGTAGAAGCCTCCAGTTTCTTAGTGTCATTTTGATTAAGTGATGTATGTATGTATATATATGTGTGTATATGTATGTATGTGTATGTATGTCTATATATATATATATATATATATATATATATATATATATATATATATACTTTATATATATATATATATATATATACTTTATATATATACTTTATATGTATGTATGTTTGTGAGTAAGGTCACCCTAAATAACTGAGAGGTCCAGTGGTTGTCCAAAATGGAATTTGCCAATGTAAATTTTAAGGCTAAATCTTAGCAGGTTTTCTCTTTTCTTTTTTTTCTGCTTTACTCTAGGAAAATGCTAAAGAAATTGTATTTTTAAAGCTTCCTGACTTCTTACTATTTTCTAGTTTAATTGAATGTTGAAGACTTATTCTGTCAAGTTTTCACCTTTGGCAGACAAGGCATAATTTCTTCTTTGCAAATATGCAGGAATCACTCCTGAAGTTACTTTAAAGTAAAATACTCAACGGTAGGGCTTGAAAGTGTAGTTATTTTAGGTAATGTGGCATGTTTCAACATTTAGTCAAAGGCTGTCAGGTGGTTTATTGCTGTGGGGTTATGATTAGCATTTATGTTGTTATTGCAGAATTCTTGTCAGGTTGAATATGGTTCAGAATTTACAATGTCTTTATACTCCCCTGGCTTTAATAGTATCTTGGCAGGGTCAAAGAGCTTTGAACAGTTAAATATGTCTTGTCAGAAATTTAAGTGGAACAAACACAGTTATCCTAATTGTTGTACTTGCCAGTTAAAACATGTGAATGCTTGTGTACAGTGAGGTGTACTGTAGGTACCCATCGCTAGATTTTTAGTAGATATCGTTTTCACTCTCACATTATTTTTCTGACAGATTTTCTTATTACATTTTTTTTAAGTTTTATAACAGTTTTGTTTTTTTTAAGAGTGACTGCCAAAAGTGCTTCAGGAGTACCAGCTCTGTAACATAGTGGTGTTTTGGCCCATGTGGGCAAAGATGGGTATGCCTTTCTTTTGTTTTTGAGCCACTGTAATATTATATGAAGCTGTTGCCTGAGGCCTGAGCTTTATTTTCATTTTAATGAAAGAGTCTGTCCTCAGAAAAAACTCTGGTGACAATCATCAAAATTTCATTTTCTAGCAGGAACGTACTTATATGGAAAGGTGTTTCTGAAGGGGGATGCTGTGTTGTAAATTACTGAAACATCTGTACTCTATTACGTTAGGTAACTACTTACTCTTCTAGCTTTCTGTTAAATGACTTGAACTTCCCTGGTAGACATTTTATAGCTTCCAGTCATTAATAGCTAATGTCTTGCTGGAAATGGCTGTGGCCAGAACACTATATTTCATTGGCAGGTTTATAGATCAGGATACGAGTGAAATCTAGTTACAGAATGAAAATGAAGAATAGCCGTGTGAACATCACAACATTATAGCAACTGAAAGTGACATATCCAGGTGTTTAGTTGTATAGGTGTTTGTGGTAGTAATTTTAGCACCGGCTTAGTGGCAGTCATTTTTTTTATTTTTTTAAATGACCTCACTGCATTGAGCTCAGTTTGATTCTTGCTTGCAGAGCATTCCATGTACCAAATGCAGGCATATCTGTATTATACGTATTTATTATAAGCCCTTGCCAAACAATACATACAAAGTTCCAGTATTATAACTTTGGGAAATACATTCCCCAACTCTAAGAGCAATGTATAAATAAGCAGCAGAAAGAATAGGCAAGAATTTAAATTTGTTGATACAATTGAATAGTCTTATCGATGTGCTATTGGGTTGATTAATGATTTTCTGATGTCTTAATTATTAGTGTTCCCTGTGATGAGCTAGTATATCATTGTGAGAATTGTTCTACCTCACGGCCTTTGGTCCCAAAGATAAGCTTTGAGTAAATGTTCAAATTCCTTCCCAAGGTCTCCTTCCACTCTAAATAGAGCAGGAAGTTTGCATTTCATCTAGGTGATATAGTGTCCCTATGAGTTACCGTAGAAATCTGAAGTGCAAAAGAACAAGTCAGTTTTACCACTAAATAATTAAGAGGAGCATCATTGAAAATAGACTTTTAATAGTAACAGTATTTGGACATTATGCACTCTTTTCTGGATTATTGTAAAACAAGGTATTGTTTTTCCTTCAGCTTTGCAAAGTATTGACGGGTTAATCTACGTCTATACAAATAAATGCTGTAATGTCCTCCCTTAACAGCTGGGAATGTAATTGTGGTTATTTCAGACACCCCCAACATATATTCACTGGTATTCACTCTAATTAGGAAAAAAATATATTTAGGAAACTAAAAGTTCTTTGGGTGATTTAGTGCAATTATTAGATTAACACATTCCAGTTTTTTTTTTTTAAATCTCATGCAAATGTAACCTACATTTAAAGTAAATTTGAATTCTGTATCTTGCAGGAATGTTAAATAATTTTTTGAGATGTGAGGATGGGTAGGCACTGCAGTGGACTGATACCCTCAACATTGTTTAATGTCTTGGACTTCACACTGCTTGGATAGGCTTCATTGGTGAAACCTTGAATTAGATTAAATTAAGGGCATATCACATTTGATGACAATTTTCAGTTAAAGCCTGCATTTACATAATCTTAGAGAGTCGAGTGTAGTTGGCTACATGCTGCCATGAAAGCCAGCCATGTGCTCTGACACACCCAGCGACTCGCTCCAGCTAGTTCCCATCTTTCTTCATCAAAATCAACTGGGTTTAGTTTTGTTTTTAGTTGTAGAGGCAGGCTCTGTATGCTTGAGAGCTGATAACCTATAAATGTTCATCCAGAAGTACAATATATATGTGTAATGCAGCAACAATGAATTTTTGCAACACAGGTGTTTTGGACCTCACAAACGGAAGAGAAGCTTGTCTGTCTGATATCTCATGTTTTATATACTCCATGTACGTGTTAACACTTTATACTGCACCTGCCACATCAGGCATCTTGTTATTAGCCGTCAGAAAAAGAACGAGCACAGCTGTATTGGAAGGTTGGTATACAGTTGCTAAATATGACACAATTGACATAGTCCAGTGATGAGACCAGCAGTTGTAGTAGACAAGACTGACCTAACAAACAATGAGAAGTCATATATTGTGACATTGTACAGTGTATATATGAATCTCGATTAAGCAGGATTAGCACTGTGCCTCCTTATAAAATTAATATGATAAATTATATACATTTTTATTAACATTAATTTATAATTATATGTAATTAACAGCAAAAAGTGATGACCTCTGTAATAGCTGCTGTCTTTGAGAGACGTCCAAGCTTATAGAAGTGTCAAGTTTCTGGCACTAGTTATTACACTTGGTTATAGTCAGAGCTCAAGAGGTAATCTATGGATGCCTGTTTGCAGGAGTGTAGTGTTAGACTAAATTGACTTCCTGGGCAGTGCTTTCCTCTGTATGTGCATGTAATCCCCACTAAATATGTTTTGTCTGTTGATATATAGCAACCCTGATGTACCTTTTGTTCACCCTTCCCTTGTTTTCAAAGTCTGGATGATTTTATTGTCAGTTTCCTCATTATAATATTAAAAATGACTGCATTGTAAAGAGATCCCATTGTTAAATGGGTCCTTCTGTCACTGCTATGTAATTCTGCTGCTGAACAGAAGCATAACACCAGAAAAGATCTTTCTGGCACTCTGAGATATTAGATTTGTCTTATGTGTCTTGGGGATGGTGCTTGATGAAATGTTTGTGAACATTGTGTTTGAAGCTTTCTCACACTCTAATTTGGTTTTTGGGCTCATCTCGCATTTATCCAATCTCTTTAAATGAAAGTAATTTTAATATTTACACTTGTTAAAAGGTCAAAACATTGTCCCAGTGATTATAGCTCCTGCTGCCTTACAGATCCAGTGACTTGGATTTAAATAATGCACCAAATTATTGTCTTTTTTTTGACTAGGCTTTCCTGCAGTATCCTCAAAGATGTGCAGGACAGATTAATTTATGAATCCAAATTGAGCCAGTGTCATTGGGCCCAGTGATGGACTGGCAGTTGTGTTCTTTTAATGCCATGGGCCCTATACTACCACCATAGGCTCCAGCTCCCTGCCACTCTAATATAGATTATTAAGAAGTGTTTGAAAATGTTTTGATCTGTTGTTTTCTAGCTACATATGGTGATATGACAAGTGTGTTGAAGTATTCAGAACATTCTCCCATTTTAACTTTTTCTTTTAATAAAGAAATGCAAGTTAAATTATCTGTGTTTTACCTTTATGTTACCTTTATTTTGAATATTTTACCTTGACAAAATAGTATACCTTTTAGTGTGTTTGGAGCTCTTTTTATTTTCTGTCAATGAAAAGCAAGGTTATAACTTTTGAGTAGGTTATGGAGGATGGCAGGTTTGCAGCATTTCTTTATGAATTCTGTTTCATGACTTTCATTTGCTCTGCTTTTTCCCCTCAGTTGTATGCTTTGATGCGAAAATCAACTTTGATGATAATGCAGAGTTCAGACAAAAAGAAATCTTTGCAATGGATGATACATCTGAAGGTGATCCTCTAGAAACGGAAGCAGCAAAATATGACCTGAAGTACATTGGAATGGATGGAAATATTGCTTGCTTTGGTAAGTGTAGTCTGTGCTGCATAATGATTTTCATGTTCACTGAACATTTAAAGTCATTCATGTAAGCAAATCTGTTCACTCATTGAAGTCCGACTGCTAATAATTTGATGTGAAGACTTAGACTAAAGCTGTGCAATGACCTTAAAAAGTCCCAAGAAAGTATGCTAGATTATATTATACATTGTTTTAATTATTACATTTTTTAATAGTCACAGACATTCTCCCATGAGTGACAATCTCTGTAAAATACCTTTTGCTTGTTAAAGAATCCAAATTAGCATATTTTTGTTGAGTATTTTTACTGTTGGTTAGTCCTGCATAATGGGTCTCTCATGGTATTCTTGTAGATGTTTTTGCTGAAATCCTGAGCCTGTGGTGTAGTGGGTGAGGTGTTAAAGTTTAAACCTTAAGGTTTCTGATTCTAATTTCACTTGTAATTTAGATGTTTACAATTGTACCAAGTCTCTATACTTATAAGCTAAAATGTTTAAGAAAAGTGGAAAAATGTGATATTAGGTAAAGGGTATGGATTATCGCAGATCTCTCAAATAATAGGAGCCATTATGGTGTTTAGAATTTATTAAGCAGCAAGTGAGAAACTGTAGAATTCGTCATTCCAGGAAGAAGCTTTTGATATTGATAATGTAAGATACACTACCACTGGAGACCAAATTGTGATGGTGGATCCAACATTGACCGTGAGTGGAAAAGTAGACAGTAGGAGATTAGTTATGTGTCAATTCTATTTGTTCTTCATGAAAAGTTAATCTGAACCCAAGATTGTACACGTTGAGTGCCTGGAATGTTGAATCCTCAATGAATCATCACTTCATGCAGTGTTCCAAAGAGATTAAGGTAATGAATTCTGACTGTTAGAAATCTAAGATTTCATAAGTTCAGGTAAAATTAAATACATTACTATGACTTGGAGTCCAACCAGCAATTGAAACAATGGAAGCCTGGCAATTCTAAAACATTGAAGAAGTTCAAGGACCAAGTAAGTCCTGTCAGGATCATGCGTATATGCTTTTTGTAGGCTAAATTGATTGCATATCCTCTCAGTTTTATACTGATTTGTTAAGCTGTTTAAAGCACTCAGTCAAGAAAAAGAGAATAAAACATCTATTGTCTGTCTTCTACTTCACATTGTTTCCATCATTCAGTGATTCAACACCCAACCTATTATATAATCCTGACTGCATGTGATTACCACCTGTTTCACAGTCTACTTCTGAAGAAGATAGCAAGTCAGCTACACAAGTTAGAAGACACATTTTCTTCATATAGTGAAATAGAAGAGCTTTATGAAAATTATAACAAGTATACAGTATTAGTATTCACAAAGATTATGCTGAAAAATTATTCATTTTAAATGTTTATTTTAACAGGTCAGGCTCAGAAATGTTTTGATCTTGCCATGTTTGTTGTAAAACAACCAAAGAGTGCAAGATGAAGAGTTGGGACACCATCATGGTGAACAGTGTTTAAAAGGCATATCTTTAGATACTTTATTAATCCCAAGGGGAAATTCACATACTCCAGCAGCAGCATCCTCTGTCTGGAGATGATCCTGTTCAGTGGATTTTCCATTATTGACAGGAGCTTGCTCAGCGCCCGTCGCTCTGCCATGGATGTTAAACTGTCCAGCTCTGTGCCTACAAGAGAGCCTGCCTTCCTCACCAGTTTGTCCAGGCGTGAGGCATCCCTCTTCTTTATGCTGCCTCTCCAGCACACCACCGCGTAGAAGAGGGCGCTCGCCACAACTGTCTGATAAAACATCTGCAGCATCTTATTGCAGATGTTGAAAGACGCCAGCCTTCTAATGAAGTATAGTTGGCTCTGTCCTTTATTATACAGAGCATCAGTATTGGCAGTCCAGTCCAGTTTATCATCCAGCTGCACTCCCAGGTATTTATAGGTCTGCACCCTGTCGCCTCTGATGATCACGGGGTCCATGAGGGGCCTGGGCCTCCTAAAATCCACCACCAGCTCCTTGGTTTTGCTGGTGTTCAGGTGTAGGTGGTTTGAGGCGCACCATTTAACAAAGTCCTTCATTAGTTTCCTATACTCCTCCTCCTGCCCACTCCTAATGTAGCCCACGATAGCAGTGTCGTCTGCAAACTTTTGCACGTGGCAGGACTCCGAGTTGTATTGGAAGTCTGATGTATGTTGGCTGAACGGGACTAGAGAAAGTACAGTCCCCTGCGGCGCTCCTGTGTTGCTGACCACAATGTCAGACCTGCAGTTCCCGAGACGCACATACTGAGGTATGTCTTTAAGCTAGTCCACGATTCATGCTACCAGAAATGAATCTACTCCCATCTCTGTCAGCTTGTCCCTAAGGAGCAGAGGTTGGATGGTGCTGAAGGCGCTAGAGAAGTCCAGAAACATAATTCTTACAGCACCATAATAAACAAAAGACTGAAAATACTGTGGGAGCAATTAGGTCCATGGATCATTTTAAGGATACTCCATTCCCAGACACAGATTCTTGAATGAACATCCACTTCTGGTTCCTTATGGTACGAAGAAGAGGTATGGGTTCTTTGATTTTGGAGGAAGTAATGTTCCTGGCACACTCCTCATTCTAATGGTAAAAAGGGAGGAGTCATCAGTGACAGCACCTTCTCACACTATGAATTCGATTTATATTCATCATAAAAGTCTTGAATATACCCCTTATTTGTGCATATTTGAGATTGTGTGTATGTGTTTAAAATATAGAAAATACACTGGTGATGAATAACAAATAGAATAAACACTAGGTAGAAACAATCCTTTTCAAAAAAGGTGAGTATTGGAGCACTGCACAACACAAACACTTTACAGTTGTTGCAGTATGTATCACAAGATTAAAAGCTACATGACAGAAAGAAAAATTTATTAACTAGTTGAGTATGTAGGTGTTTAAGATGACAATGTAAAGTCAGGTACATGAAGTAAGGGGTTCTACAACAGGAGTTCTGAGCATGTCTTGTATATAATGGCTCACATTTAAAGAATCGGGTACAGCTTCATTCCTGTACCTGGAACTCTCAGGAAAGCAGCCCTTATTGATTCAAGTTTTTGCAAATAATAATGAAAACCGTTTTCATTACAGTTGATCTGTTTCCCTGTCCACAAGCAGTAAATCAATAAACAGAAAGTTTGTTATATCTGTTTATTTTATGTTTGGTTAGTCATCAATTTTCTGGTGAAAACAGGGTTGGTGAGCAGCCTAAGTTTGAAAAGGCACTCGCTGCTTTTCAAATGGAAAGGCAGTTCATTTCTAAAACGTTACGTCTAGATATTTTTTTCATTTATTATTTAGAATTAGAAGTATTCCTAATTGATTGGTGCTAACAAGACTTAACTGATAGGGTCACTAAGTTGACTTCATGGTAACAAGACCATCTCTTAAGGGGATAATGTCTAATTGCCTGCATTTCTAGCATGTACATGGACTAATTATACTGTTTCTTTTATAATTAATTTTTATGTAGGTGCAATAAGAATGTTTTAGTGTACATCGTTTGGTGTGCTTTGAGATGTAGAGTCTCACTGACACAGACAAGTAGTTGATTTTAGAAATGATTTAGGACTTATCTCAAATGATAACTTTTGATGTATTTTATTCCAAGCAAGGCACGATTTTCCCCTGGTGCAAAGAAATACTTGCAGGCCTCTCAAAGCCAAAACTTATACTACAGAAATATAGGTTCTGACCTGGTAAGACCTCCTAATTTGAAAAATTCAGTCTGAAAAACTTTGATGGTTTAAAAATGATTGTTAATGAAAGACATTTAGAAAGATTTGTACTACTATATCTGCCTTAGTGGCAGTATGTCTAAATGTGTGTAAATGTAATGTGGCACATTTGCACACCCGGTGCTGCTGCCTCGAATTAGCCCCCCTCCAGTATCTAAATGCAGGCCTTCCCATCTCCCCTAAGCACAAGCTGTCATCCAGCAGAGCTAAAATGTGTGGCTTTTTTCTTAAGCTCAAGTGTCCATTCAAGCTTTTGACTGCAGGTGTTCATTTCTAATAGGTTCATAGGAAGTACATGGTAAAAATGAAGTGCACATTAATGCACACTGTATAGTATGGGGATAATCAGGTTTGACAGATATGAAGGTTAGTGTATGATTCATATAAATAATGTCCAGTTGAAATAGTCACAACAGTTGATTCTCACTGTCTTTGTAGTATCTTTAGTATGTTTATACTGTGTTAATTTGTGAAAAATAAAGGTCCTTTATGAAAATACCTGTTAAGGCTGACAGATTTAACACAATGATTAAAAAAGTACACTTTACATTCATTACACTCCAGTAAATGACACTGTGTGTTTCTTCTATAAACATACCTGTTACAGAGAACTGTGGCATCATGAGTCTGAACAATGACTGCCGTATTACACTCATTTTTATAAAAATGAATGGCTTTGAGTGGCTAATAATGGCATATATTAAAGATAGCATTTCAGACATCATAGATCTGCTTCAGTTTCCCTTGGACTGACCACACCATAGAAGATGTCATTTTTACTGCCACTCACCTTGACAATAGTAACTAATAAGTAAGTACCCTATTTATCACCCCTATGAAGCTTGTCAGTAAACTCATGCTTTTTGGCCTCTCATGTTCCACATGTAACCAGATTGTGGGCTTCTGCACTGGTGGATAGGAAATTACTCTTCCACCATACTTCTCATGAACATTGAGCTTAGTACACAGCCTTGATAGTCCATCAATTAGTGCTAATAATCTCTGCATGTGCTTCTAGACACAACACAAACCAAGTAACGCCTTGACGACACAACAAAGGTGGGTTTGATTCATGATCGTGATGAGATTACCTATAGGAGAGAGTGTGAAGTTCCTAGCTGACTGGTACATTGAAAACAACTGGAACTTCAACATCAGCAAAAAAAAAAAAATATATATTTTTGTGTTTGTTTATGGAAACAGGATATGGACTGTGGATTCATCACCATCAAAGGAGCTATTGTGGAGAGGGTTAACAGTTTCAAGTTCCTGGGAGTCCATATAACCCAGGGTCTTCCTTGGACCCATCACATCGCCCATCAAAGAAAACACATTGTTAGTAGGCTGAGTACAATAATTCTCCACCAAGTGTTATTTGTGCAGTGTAGAGTATTCTGACCGGTTTTATTACAATTCGCTATGGTAGTGCCACTATGACTGATCACAAAGCTCTGCTACAAGAGATAACAGTAGTATAAGAAATCCCTGGTACCAGTCTTCCACCCATAATGGGTATATATAACAAGAAGTGTCTGGGGAGAGCCCTGTGTATCAGCAAAACCCAGCTCCTCCTAACCACAGTCTAACTTGCTAGCTGTGTTTATTTTAGTTTCTTAAGAAAATCAACAAAATGTTTTGTAAACTGTAATGGATTAGTACTTCTCAATCCTTTGACATATTTTTCTCTCCCTTTCCAAGTATTTTATTCAAACAGATACATTGTGATGTACAGGTGCAAATTGAACCAAGTTAGTAACTTGCCTCCTAGCTACCTTGATATTTGAAGTGCTTTTTTTCTTAGGATACGAAATAAGGAAGTACTTAAATGCTCAGAATCTTAGTCAAGTGAACTAAATGAAGAGAATAAAGTGTAGTTATTGAATAAACACCTGTTCACTAAAGCCATGACTGCAATAAGAATCATTTTGCATTTCATACAGAAATAAACAGCCGTATTAGTCATTTTCAAGGTTGTAGACGAGTAGCTGAGGCAAGCAATAAAATAAAAAAAAAATAATAATAATTTAAGCACCAAGAATTACCTTTCATTTAAGATGTCATTGGGAAATACATTTTTAAACCCCTGGCTTTTTTAAACATATCTTTCTGTTTGCAATTTCTTTTGTCTTTGAGAAGTTCAGTGGTGTGAAACAACATGACATCATTTTAATTTCATTTGCTTTGCCTAAATGAAAACGATTTAAAGAATTTATTTCAGAAAATATAAAAACAAATGTAATCAGTTGTGGCAAAACCTAGAATCCACTATTTTATATTGTTTGACAAAACTAATAAACACACTGTGGAAACGTATTTGTTTCTTTTTAACTTCCAGATCTTTTTAATTATTGCTAGCATAAAGAAAGGAAAAGACAGCTCATTTAAAGTATTCAAACATGCAGTCATCAGCTGCTTATAAATTATTGCCACATAGGGTACTCGATTCAGGCAATGGGATGAGTAGAGGTAGGTGTTTGTCAATCAGAAAATTTAGTCAGGCCTGATTTACAGCAGCATGGTCAACAATTTTGTCTCATGTTGGTCTTTACCAATAGATTGAACCCTTCACAAGAGCTTGAAGCACTATGATCAAAATAAATAAGTTAATGGGGCAAGTTGTAGCAGTACTCCTTAAAAAACTCCAAATCCACTGAAGAAGGGGCTGTATTTTAATAGAGCCTGTATGAAACCAGGAGGATTCATTCATTCAGTTGCATCATTCACTGAGAGCGGCTGCAGTTTAACTGGATGACGGTTCACTGGATTACAGTTGCATCCCAACTATTACAGTTTCCAGGAACTGCGGCTGCTTCTTCTAACATCCTGTTTGTTATGAGTCTTCAATATGTGTGGGGTCATCATTGCTGGGAGTGTGTTCCTGACATCGCAGGATTTCTATAGACATAGACACTGTACAGTAGGACAAAATATATTGTACATCTATTCTGAAGGGTTATTTGTTTGGGCTTTTCTTCATTACTGTCCTGTGTCTGGTAACAAGACTGTGTTTTGCTTCATGTTTGTGTTATTTGTTAATAGTCATTGGTGTTGTCTTGAAGTTTATTCGAGAAAGTGATTCTGTATTTGTGTTACATGAATTTGTTTTTGTTGTTTATTCAGTGCAATCTTTTGGAGCTTTATAGAACTTGGTTTTGACTTTTCTCTCTGGTTAGATTCCTGTTGAGCCAGGATGGGTCAATTCCTGACATTTTATAAATAAAACACTATTGTTACTAAGTTTAGAACACAATTCAGCATTTCTCACAATTGTCACCCTGCTAAAATCTGTCTCTAATCAGGGTGAAGAATTTTCATGTAGTTTTTATATAAACTTAAAATGATGTCTGTTGATCTGCAGGTCTTTCTCACTTTGGCCTGGTAAGCACTTATCAGCTAGCTTCTCTAAATGTGTACAGTAATCCCTCCTCGATCGTAGGGGTTGTGTTCCAGAACCCCCTGCGATAGGTGAAAATCCGTGAAGTAGAAACCATATGTTTGTATGGTTATTTTTATATATTTTAAGCCCTTAGAAACTCTCCCACACTGTTTATAAATATTCCCCGCACAGTTATACAGCATAAACCCTTCGTATTCTCTTAGATATTAGGTAAGATTCATTGAAATTACAAACCGGATTCCAAAAAAGTTGGGACACTATACAAATCGTGAATAAAAACTGAATGCAATAATGTGGAGGTGCCAACTTCTAATATTTTATTCAGAATAGAACATAAATCACGGAACAAAAGTTTAAACTGACAAAATGTATCATTTTAAGGGAAAAATATGTTGATTCAGAATTTCATGGTGTCAACAAATCCCAAAAAAGTTGGGACAAGGCCATTTTCACCACTGTGTGGCATCTCCCCTTCTGTGGCATAATCATGCAGATCTATGCACAGGAAGTAGAGTTACTGCATACAATTAAAGCGGTTGGGGGCATTGCTCTGACACTTCAAATTACACCATGTGAAAAAGACTTGGTTAAGACCTGGCACCTCCACATTATTGCATTCAGTTTTTATTCACAATTTGTTTAGTGTCCCAACTTTTTTGGAATCCGGTTTGTATGTATGTAAACACACTGTTTATATACAGTAAAACCTAAATATTATTTTAAAGATATCGAGCGTATCCGATATCACATATGTTACAGACATTACGATAGACAGGCCACCAGCAATAAATACGTACAATGCAAGAAAAATTATATACAGTAAATGTGTGTACAGTGACACTAAACGTATGTACATGTACTAAGTACTGCAAGTCGAAAATTAATTATGGTTACTCCCCAACAATGACACGACGACTTGTCCGATAACAATGAGTTCAGTTTTACTGCACAACAAAGGAGAGCGTTACAGCCCTTCTAAAGGAGCCTCTTCAGGTGACTGTGTAGCACCGCCGTTGTTCTTCTTCCGGCAGTCTTTAATCCAAATCCCTGAAGCAGATTCCATCCAGACTACTGCCTTATTACATCCACTTACAACTCGTTTTGTGCCCTGGTTAAAAGGATACTGCTGTCGTAGCTCTTCTTTTCCTTCTTTTTAAATAAAAAGAGTCGTGGACTCATTGATGCCGTAATGGCGTCCTACAGCAGTGTAGCTTTTCCCTTTCTTCAACATATCCAAAACTTTTACCTTTTCGCCAATCGTTAACATCTTCTGTTGGCACTTGGGCACGGCCCCTGAAGCAGGAGCAGATCATTTTGGAGCCATAACGAAGGGCTTGACTATGCACAAATATAAACACAAAAGTTAACTCTTTACTCAGCGAAACATGTTGATGCTGAATGAGCGAGACGAGACTTCCTGGTTAACGCCATGGAATTGAATTTGGCGCTCCGTCTCTGAGCCAGTCAGCAACAGGAACTTAACTGCGTGCTCTGATTGGTTAGCTTCTCAGCCATCCGCCAATAGCGTGCCTTGTATGAAATCAACTGGGCAAACCAACTGAGGACGCATGTACTGGAAGTAAAAAGACCCATTGTCCGCAGAACCCGCGAAGCAGCGGAAAATCCGCGTTATATAGATATGCTTACATATAAAATCCGCGATAGAGTGAAGCCGCGAAAGTCAAAGCGCGATACAGCGAGGGATTACTGTATCATAAGACATTTTGGAGAGGTAGATCTCTTTATCATATCACATTGTCTCCAACAGTTGACTTGCACTTTTTTTTCTTTGTGGACCAGTTATTGTAAAAATGTGTGTGTAAGTTTAAGGTCCCAGCAATAGTGCAAATATACTATACATGCTAGAAGACAGAAGAACCCATTCTAGAATAAAGCAGGCCATAATTCAATTTAGAATAGTAACTTGAATTGAGCTTAAAGTGTAAGGTGTGTGCCATCTTATGAATGATTAAGTGTAGTGTTGCCAGCCTATTTGATTCACTGCTATATCATTATTTAAAAAAATAATTTAAATATATTTGAACATAATGTTCTTACTTGAATAACTCATTTTAAACTAAAAACTGCCATCTGCCCCAATAATTCCCTTCATAATTTTAAATGTTTCTATCATGTCACTCGTAAAATCTTAATTTGACTAAACACTAAACATTCGGCACCTTCAACCTTTCCTCATAATTCAGACGTCACATTCCTGGAATCAGTCCAGTCACACTTCTCTTGCCTTTCTCTAAGGCTAATTTATCTTTTATTCTAATATGAAGAGCAAACCTGCCTGGCAGTGTTTGAAGTGAGGCCTCATGTGCATTATATAGCTTAATTTTAACCCTCATTTATTTGTACACAACACAACATTCTATATAAATAAATATCTTATGAGGTTTCTTAATCTGCTCATTGTTCTTTGGATATACAATAGATGAGCCCACTATAACCAAGTCTTTTTCACATGGTGTAATTTGAAGTGTCAGAGCAATGCCCCCAACCGCTTTAATTGTATGCAGTAACTCTACTTCCTGTGCATAGATCTGCATGATTATTTACATTAATCTTCATCTGCCACATTTATTTTCATTAGTCTTCATTTGTCACATGCCTGCCCAAGTCTAAATTCTATCTTATAATGACTATACTGACTTTTGGGTATCTGCCATTCCATCCTGCTTATTGTCATTGGCAAACTTAACCAGCTTGTTAGTTAAATTCTTATCTTGATCATTTATATCAGTTAAAAAGAGCAGTAGCATTGATTCCTAAGGGACCCCACTTTTAACATCATCTAATTCTGGGAAAATTCCTCACACCATAACTCATTGCTTTCTGTTTTTAAGTCAGTTGTTTGCATCTGACCACTAGCTTTTCATCTGTTGACTTATTATATTTGGTAATATACAACGGTAAATCAAAAAGTAAAGGCGATTTGAAATGTCACTAAAGTATGTTGGCTTAGTCCAGAAGTGAAAACAGCATGACTCAACAAAAAGCTTACAAATGAGAAGAAAGGTTTAGTGGGAAGAACAAGTGTAACTGACAAAGTTCAATCTGTTCGACCATCAACATTGTGCAAATCAAGAAAGAAGTCCTCTTCTAAAGTATAGTTTATTCCAGACTCTTGAGAATAATTGTGGAGTATTTCAGCACACCTTTACAGCATAAAAGAAAACTTGATAAATCTCCAGCAACAAGTTAACATTGCTGACTTGTCAGACTTAGCAAAATTCAAAGATGTTCTTCAGAGCTGCTGGCATGCAGGGGTAAGTGCACTGCCTTTCATGCACATCTGAGAGACTGAAGCAACCCAATCAGGAAAAGACTTCTTGTATTAGGGAAAGCACATATTAAGACTTTTATGACTGTGAGATAATGCATGTGGGTACAGTTGATTCAGACTTTCTTTTATTTAAATCTTTAAGAGAGTATCCCGATATATTATTGTGTGTATATACGCTGTATGCTTTGTATCCTTTTTTGTGCTTGTATCTTTTTCTTGGTATCATATCACTGTCACCATTCAGAGTAAACCTGATAGAATTTCAACATGCAGTTTGTACACATCACAGTAAACCTGTAAAGTGTGGTCATGAGTGTCAACTTGGAGTACGATGTCCTTCTAGTGACAGGGCAGACAAAATTGACATAATGACCTCCTAAGATGGACTAGTTTCATTAATATTGGATTTTGGATGAAGCTATGAAAACATTCAGTGCTAAAATAATGCAATAACAGAAGAAATCAGGAAGGGGACAGACATGCTTTATCAACAGTATAGTTGAGGAGTGGTGAAACAATGGCTCAGTGGTTGTATGAGGCTTGAGAATTCAGTGCAGCGTGTTATTTTATTTATTTATTTTTTTTTTATTAATTTTATTACAATCAATACATAGCAATCAAGTTTTTACAAAAAAAAAGAATTATGCTAAGAACAGATCGATCCCCACCCTTGAGAGAGAGAGCAAGCCAAACGGTGTAAAATTTAAGGCTTGTAAAAATACCTAAATCAACAAATTCTCTGTGCTTTATAAACTCATTTCAAAATATTACTGATTAGATCCTGCCATGTTTTGAAAAAAGTCTGTACAGATCCTCTGAGTATTTGATTTTTTCCAATTTTAAATAGTATAACACATCAGTTTCCCACTGACTTAAAAGAGGAGAGTTTGGGTTCTTCCAGTTTATCAGAATAAGTCTGCGTGCCAACAGTGTAGTGAATGCAATCACAATTTGTTTGTCCTTCTCCACTTTAAGACCCTCTGGAAGAACCCCAAACACAGCTGTTAATGGGTTAGGAGGGATTGTGAGTCCAAGGCTGTCTGAGAGGTAATTAAAAAAATTTTTCCAGAATAATGTTAATTTGGTGCAGGCCCAGAACATGTGACCTAGTGAGGCTGGGGCTTGGTTGCAACGTTCGCAGGTTGGATCATGTCCTGGAAACATTTTGGAGAGTTTTAGTGGAGACAGATGTGCTCGATATATAATTTTGAGTTGTATAATTGTATGCTTTGCGCATATGGAGCTTGAGTGAATTCTCTGCATTGCTACTTTCCAGTGCAGCGTGTTATAATGGGAGCTCCACAATGACAGTAATCACCATTCCTTAGAGCTCCCCCCCCATGTGATATCTACTCTGTATGTGAAGTTTTTATTTTAGCGACTGTCCCACTTCTGAAGTCACACCTCACAAGATCAACAGTTCAGTCCTTCCTTTACCGAGGGGTATTTATTAAAATTGGACTGCTTTCCAGCTGCCATTCACCTATATGAGCTCCCCTAGTGTTACAGCCACAGAGAACACCTTTAAAACAAAAAAGATGCAGTATTACATCTGTGTTTTTGACTTTTGACATTTGCTACTCTCATTCCACTCTGCTTCTGTTTATTTATTCTTGCAATGCCCATTACAATTGTTTGTCCACACCTATCTGCCTTTCTCCTGTCTCAAAGCGCTGTCTACAGCTTGCCTGTACTATTTGTCTGCATTGTCCTTTCCTTGTGCCATCACATATCAGAACAATTTTCAGGTGATTCCAAAGCAATGAAATTTAATATAAATTTAACAATCTTTTTTTTTTTTTTTTTTCCTTTTTCATTTGCATCAGGGAATTCCTTACATGTGATTAGTGTTTAAGCTAGTAGCCTAAATACATTTTTGAGAACAAAGTGTTTGAAATTTTGTTAGTTATTACCCAATAATTGTATACATTTTGTGTCCTCATCTTGCTTATCCTTTTAAAAGACATCCCTATATTTCTTTTTTTTTCTAGTGAATGGAGCTGGCCTTGCTATGGCAACATGTGATATCATTGATTTACATGGAGGTAAACCAGCAAACTTCCTTGATCTGGGTGGAGGAGTGAAGGAAAGCCAAGTCTACCAGGCCTTCAAGTTGCTTACTGCTGATCCCAAGGTACTCATTCTTTAGTAAAATGATTTCAGTTTGTAGATGAGAAAGGCTAAAACGAATAGGTTGGAGTTTAGAGCAGAGGTCTGTCCTAGAGGGCCATAGTGGCTACATATTTTTGTTCCAACCCAATCGCTTATTTAGAAACCAGTCCTTGTTAGTATCTGATCTTATTTAATTGTATTGCGTGTCAGAGTTTTATTCTGGTTTTTCAGGTACTTCTAATATTGTAGATGTTTTTAATTTTCAAGGATGATCTCTAAATGATTTATGGTCTGAAGGAGGTGAGTAATATTCTATACTCCACTTTTTTTCTCATCAGTTTCCTTCCATATATATTTTACTAAACCAGATAGGTCATGATAGATGCATGTAGATGTAAATGGAACAAGTAAGATGGAGGACTACTGGTTTCTTTGTCATTTGTATCTTATTGCTAACACGGAGCAATCAAAAACATTGAATGCAGATGTTTAAGACTAAAATAAGCAATTAAGAGTTGTGAATTTTTACAGAAGAGACAACTAAATTAACCATAAAAATGTTGTTTGAGCAATAAATGTTTAAAGAGCAAGAATTTGACTCATTAAGAAACTGGATTGGTACAAAAATCTGTAGCCACTATGGCCCTCCAGGAACGACTTTGCAGACCCCTGGTCTAAAGCCAACTTGATGTTGAAGTCCATTGAAACAATATACTAACACAACTTTGTTGTATTAAACAAGAACAAGAGGGGCTAAATTTCTATTTGTGATATGTATTAAATTTCCAAAAAAATTAATTGTTGGTCCCTTGAGGTCACTATTCAGAAGAATACAAATGCTATAGATATATGAATAATAAGATATATTAATAAGATGACTATTTTTTAAATTGTTCATAACATGCAGCTTATGACATGCATTTATCAGAAATTCATGCCATTTTGTTAATAGCAGAACTCTTTCCTTTTAGAAGATATCACGGCAATTTAAAAGAAAGGGAAAAAAAAAAACAGAATTAACTCTAAGGCTTTGTATAATTGAATTACCATACCCCAAGGGATTTGAGAGGTTTAAAGAAACTTCAGGTCTGTAGCTACTGCTTTAATTATTAGTTTCCTGAGGAGATAAAAAAGTGATTTACATTTTTTATTATAATTTTTAACTGTATATGAACCTGTAAAACAATTCTTTTAAGGTTTGCTTTTTAACTGTGAAAAAGAGTAACACTGCCTTTTAAAGCTTTAGCTAATTGTACAGTTGCAGTTTGATGCATAGCAGCCCATTAAAACTAAAAGGTGGCAGAGAATTTGCTGTCTTAAAATGATGCCTTAATTTGCAAGTGTTGCAATTGCTGCAAAGCATTAATAACTGTGTTCATAAGAAATTAGAAGATAGGTTGCTTAACTACTTGAATATAGAAACCATTAACTAAATGATCTCCATTCTGTTGAGACATAATGCACAGACAAGGCATTTTTCTCTTTGTTCTTTTGGCAGCACCTGATTTTTGCGGTCATTTAAATTAATATTTGCTACATGTAAAAATGACTTTTCAGTTTGGCTAAGGTCAATGGAGGCAAAAGCTTGGATGGGAATAGAGTTGTTGTGAAAGATTAAATCCCATGAAGTATTTGAGCATACGACTGTATGATGCCATTTTTACACTAAATATTCATGACCTATTAAGGAATGATAAAACATAAATGTTAATGTATATTTTGTGTGCAGACATTATTTTAAAGGTAGGCTGATACACAACAGTTTCACTGTAGAAAATTAAGTTATTTGTTACTTGTTCACCCAGTCTCAAAATGCTGTTAATCTCATACTTTACCATAATGGATGACTTTAAACCCTTATGAAAGATGGAATCTTATAGTCATGATGCCAAGGTGCTTTCTAAAATGTTCAGACACTTACAAAAGCTAAAGTTGGTCTTCCACAAGATGCAACAGCTGCATTTGTTAAGAATATTGTTGGTGTTTGGATCAAGTGTGGATGCAATAAAAGTTTAAATGTGGCAAGAGTATTTTTTGTTTTCAAAGTGGGCACAACTAGAGAAATGTAAGTCCTAATGTGTGTGTGTGTGAGTGACGGCTGCTTGAAAGAAGGTATATACTGCTGTTTAATTATACTATTGCATAATGCAATTTATTGCAGGAAAACTGTGCTGTGTAGTAAAGCATAATATAAATAATGGGGTAGCATAAAGGATGCCTGATGACCAGTCTTCTGCTAGAAATTCTGCATATAGACATGGGAAAGCTTTTATTTAATTTGTAATACACAATCTCAAAGAAATGAAATAAATTAGTGGTTTATTCATAATGTAAAACTGAATGGGTACCACCTATACCCTAAGAATTAGTATACATGTTACATATTTATACGGGGGTTTACTTATCCATTCTTTTAAGCGTCTGTTCATCAAATAATTTATATTGTAACCTACATGCCCAATTTAGAGCTTCTATAAGCCAAGGTTCAACTTTGGCCTGAAGTCATGAACCAACCTCATAAACTACTGGACACAAGTTTACTGAGCAGTACACACTTGCACTCACTAATATTTGCCCGGTATAGAATTGGCAAGGTTACTTAACATGGGCAAGTCTACACAGAGTATAGCCAGAGGTAGAACTCCAGATTCTAGATCTGCAAGTCAATAGTGCTAGCCAATGTGCCACCATTCCACCTTTCTGTTTAACAGCAACATTTTCATTAAATAATAAGCATCACATTTTTTTCTAGTCAAATGGTAATAAAAATTAATTAACAGTTAACACTGCAAGAGACCAGACAATTGTAAGTTTTCTCAGTTGTTGTACATAATCATTGGATGGTTAAAAACAAATGTTTTACTTGTTTCCGCTCCTGTTCACAGCAGAATGCTGGATAGTGTCTACCAGTAAAATCAAACCAAACTCCAAGATACTGGCCAGTTACCCCATTGATAAACAGACCAATCAGAATCCTGTAGTTTACGAATTCATGTTGTTGTTTTCCATCTTAACTAGGCAGTATCAAAACTGCAATGCAGTAGAAAAGAAATCTTAACAGGCATTCAATTGAGGATTGCATTGAGTGTAACAAGACAAATATCCCAATCATGCTTCTTCCTGTTTAGAAGTAAAGAACTGTAAATGGTCTTTTCACAGCGTAAGCTTTTATATCATCCCATAATATTTGTAGCAATACTTAATTTCTTTTACCTCAGTGCATCCAGTTCAACCCAGTAGAGCACAAAAAGTAGATGTGCAAAGTGAAGGCAGAACAAACACATGATCTTTTGAGCATTTTTGTATGTGTCTGGCTGAATGTGATTATTTGTTGAGTAGCCTTGCATGCGTCTGGCTGAATGCGTTGTCCAGTGTAGCATAATGAGGAAGACAAAAAGGTCAGAGTATTTTTCGGAGAAGCTTTGACTTGCTGGTACATTTACGATATCATTGCACACACCCTGCATCATCCATTTGAAACACTCTTGCTTTTTTACACACCTCATTACACTGACCCATGTCAGCACAGCATGAGCTTTTCTTTTCCACAGTTTTCACACGTCTCCCATTTCTCTTGTGCCTAAACCGTGGGGCTGAATGCACGTTTTCAGAGGGATTTTTGGTTGTACTCTTCCTCACAACAGATTTCCCCTTTTTTTTTTGTTGACTTTCACGCTGTTTTGAAATTGACAGCATTGAATGCCCACTGATGTATTTGGTTTCAAAAGTGCATTTGCTTGGTTTTTTTTTTTTGGATGCATCTAGTTCATTTCTTGAGAGGATTGCGGTGATAAGAGATATGAAGCATACAGTAAGATTGGCTTCTTGATTAAGCTGTAAAACGATCCTCACGGTTTCCTAACCCAATCTGGATCTCTTCTAAATTATGCCTAGTAGCCTTTTCTTTACCTTTCCTGTTTCTGTAGGTTTTAAAGTCTACTTCCTGTTTTCTCCTCTCCTATTTTACATTAAGATTTCTATCTTACTTTTTCTTTTGTGTTTTTTGAGGCAGTCTTTTTCATCAGCATTTTGAGATTATACTTTTGTGTCATTACAAGATCAGTAGATAAATGAAAATAGTAAACCTTTAAATTTTTTTAAGAGTACGGTTTCAGGGTGTCTGTAAATGACAGTATAAGTGACTGCTAACTGTAGCCTCCTCAAAGATTATGTAAGGCTTGTCAGGTAATCATGGGCCGACTTCATTAAGTGGTAGAAGACAATTTAGAATATTTTTCTTTCTATCTGTCTGGGTCATTTTAGGCTACATAATGAAAGCAGAGAATGAGGTAGTGAGATATCCAGACTAATGTTCATTAACTTGCATTGCATTTCAGTTCAGCTTGGCTACTTATGTAGTTATGAGTTTTATAGTAAAGTAGTTGCAAATGTAAAAGCATTTATTATGTAGCATGTTTTCTTTTTCCTTATTTGCATAGATGTATTGTCCAGGCCTGCCCTTCACTTGTCCTTAAACTGTTTGGTTGTCTGCATTTACAAACTTTGCTTATGGACCATTTACTTATTGACCCTTTTGTAGTTTTGTCTTGTGTTGCTGAAATTAGCCTTTTTGTAGATATCATTTTTTTAAATTGCTATTTAATATGGTTTCATTTTGCTTTGCTTTTTGAAGCTGACTTAAAGTGTCATGTCAGCTTAGTATGTGAAAAACTGGGTTTGTTATATAATTCCATAGCACATATTAGAATGCTAATGTGCAGAACTTCTATAAATTGTGGCAGAATTGCCTGTACTAATACTTAATAAAAATATGAAGCACTTCAATTTATATATGAAGCAAAAATTGATTTCAGATTAGAGTTTGTCCACAAAGCTCTGTTCCGCATCATGTTGGCTTCCTTGACATTTGCAATTAAATTCTTGTGCTATGCAAGCAGAGAAGCAAGTGTACCAAATTGGAGTTACGAACTATATAAAGAAGGTGTCGAAATGAAAGGATTAGGCTCAATGTGAGAGGAGAATGCACTTGTCCAGTTTTAGAAATGGAAAGTAATTCTTTATTCCTTATTTATTTATGTAGAGCCTGGGTTGTTCGTGGATTATAAATTTGGTTCCTATAGTATTAAGTATGGAAAAAAAAATTGTCAAGTATAAATTTCTGTTTAAGTGTATTCACCCAGTACTTCTTTTTTCAGTTTTTGTGTTCCTTGTTTATTGTACTTTATACTCTTAAAGGTGGCACTCATCACTTTCATACACATGGCTGAACTGGAGCAGGCTCCAGTATGCCTCTGCTAAATCTATCATCCATCATCAGCGTTATTAATGAAATGTTGTTGTATAAGCAAGAGCCAAGAAGGATCAAAAAGCAGGGACTCTAAGCTGCCCGTTTGTTATTGGAGACCTCTAAAATATTTGCTTTCGTATATTTCCTGCTTGCCCAGGTTTTCGGAGTACTGAATATTTTCCTCTTCATCTTCCCATGGAGGTGCGTCCTTACTTCTTCTTATGTAACTGCACAAGGTGTGACAGCATAGACAGCCTTGTTTACTTTTCTGTCTCCATACCAGTGACTGATGTACATGTGTTTACTCCCTTTAAACACTCACAAATACTCCGTGCTTGTCTTAGCTGTATTTTTGTCAATTTGTTTACTTTGATCTCCTCAAACTGAGGCACCCTGAATTACATTTTGAGCCTTTGCATTCTTTGTACCTGGTAGAATCTTTTAAAAATCATGTTTAGTTTATAAGATAATCAGTACTGCTTACCCCAACCAACTCCATGGGACTGGGTTCAGATCCTGGCCTAATTTCTTCTTCCAAGTGTGTATGTGGGTTTTTGTCTTGGCACTTTAATTTTCAAAAAAAAGATGCAGTAAAATATGAGGCATTATTAAATTCATTAACACTTGCATCATAACTAGGTAACAAAGGATTGTCACATACAGTTTAGACTGGAGCTGTGATTAATATTGGTAATACAGAAGTAACAGTTTCTTAGATTCCTCCGATCTGTGATATATTTTTTTTTTTTTAAGTTTATATCTAGGTTCAAGAAGAAGGAAATAGTCAGTACCTAAATATTAGGATGTTCCTCTCCTGCCAGTTAAGGACATTGTGCTATGACCTGAAAGACTGGAGAATAACTGCCTTACCTCTCATTCCTCCCAACCATCATCCTTTAAAGAGCAGCAAATATCTCATCATTTGACATAGTGCTTCCCCTTATCATTCATGTGGTATTCTAGGTTTTAACTAAACCCCCTTGTCTTCATCTTATCCCCAGGTTGAAGGTCAATCAATCTTGGCCTTTTCTTACTTTCTACTGTTCTGGTGCAATCTCTTCAAATCCCACCCCAGGTGCACCACCTTCTGGCCCGGTTAAGGAGGAGTTTAGATTTCGTTTATGTGATGGTTGATTCTATTCTCATGTAGCTGTGATGTTTTTTAAAAGTTGCTGCTTTTCACCTTACCATAAACAGTGCCCACTAAATAATTAGATACGACATTTTACTGCCAGTAAAAACTGACCCTTTTCCCAGAGCAACATTCAGTTTGTTTTTGTTCTCTCATATACACTACCCTAAACAGCTTTTGTCAGTTACTGATAATTCAGACAAGGAGCTGTCAATTTTGAATTGTTTCCAGAATTTAAGTTGATGGGTGCAATTTGTTCTTTCTGTAAAAATTATTAAGAGAGAAAACTGGTGACTTCTCAGCTGTGCTCTCTACGTTTCATCTTTTGCCCTTTGTGTTCATTCACTACTGTTATAATGCTTCAGATTCTTCTGGCCAATAAGTACATGTGTATTTATATTTGTGCTACAGGAGGAATTTAGACCAACATTGAGGTGGCTGATTAAACAATAAGTTTAGTTAAAGGCTAAGATTTAACTTTGATTAATAAATTCCCCCAAATAGACTGGCATCATTTGTAGTGCTGTAACACTTGTAAGTACAAAGCAGTGTGGCCTGCTTGTCTAGTGTCTACAGTGTTATTTTCCAATGCCAAGATAGGCAAGAAAACAGCTGACATGCTTTATTTCACTAATAAAGGACAACCTCATTCTAATAGTAAGTTACTGTACATGGTAAAATACTTATGAGCCTCTCTGTAATAATTATTTAAGTAATAAAACTTTTATTACCTCTGTTTTGTATATATGAAGTTGCTAATTAACAACTCATTCAGTTTATTGCCTCACTGTCACCACTTTGTTGTTGATAACAATAAGGGTCATTATATTTAAATTTGAAACAGATGCCATCAATCGATTATCTGTTAATCAAAAGTGCAAATCAACCCATTGTTAAAATGCACATAAACAAAGGTATTCTGTGCAACATACACAAAGATGACACCCTGGCAAAAAGCAACACATAATCAAAGTACAGCAAACTGGCAGTGTCATGGCGCAGCCCTCCTAGGAGTCTAACTGTATCATTAAACCTCAACAGCATTCTATTGTTTTGTGGTCTGCCATCATTGTAAGCCTCTCAATCCAAATGCTGAATTTGTAGTGACAGCACACTGTTTAAGTTCTATCAACCATTTTTACAATCATCTGGGTAGCTCATCACATTCTGTTTTAATCGTATTCCTCATTGGGTGTTGTACCAAATGCTAAGTACTTGGTGGCCTTTCTGATGAACACTTTCACAAGCTTGATCAGGTTGGTCTGTCTGTAGTAAACTTCTTATAATTGTGTTGACTTTCCACAAAAATGTAATTCTGTATTAGGTAATTATTAAACTCCCTCCTTTACTGCTTTGACTGATGCCAAATATGCTGTTCCACGTTTGTTAGACCAGGTTTATGTTTTTAAGACTTTAATGCAGTTGGAACCACAAAAGTACCAACAGATATGTTAAATTCATGCGTGAGTGCCATGTATGTAAGGTTTAAGGAATAAAGTCCAGTGTGTCAGAATGAACTTCAATGAGCTTTTCTTTCTCTTTCTGGGAAGGAATAACCAGCGACCTCTTACATTCTACAGGATATGTTTTGTCATACTTGCTTGTGATATGCAGAGATAGATACTTTATTAATCCCAAGGGGAAATTCACATAATCCAGCAGCAGTATACTGATACAAAAAAAAAATTAAATAGTAATAAAAATGCATGTAAAAGCAGACAATAACTTTGAGTAATGTTAGCATTTACTACCCCGGGTGGAATTGAAGAGTCGCATAGTGTGGGGGAGGAATGATCTCCTCAGTCTGTCATTGGAGCAAGACAGTGACAAAAGTCTGTCACTGAAGCTACTCCTCTGCTTGCAGATGACACTGTTCAGTGGATGCAGTGGATTCTTCATGATTGACAGGAGTTTGCTTAGCGCCTGTCGCTCTACCACAGATGTTAAACGGTCCAACTTTATTCCTACAATAGAGCCTGCCTTCTTAACAAGTTTGTCCAGGAGTAAGGCGTCCTTCATCTTTATGCTGCCTCCCCAGCACACCACCACATTAAAGAGGGCACTCGCCACAACCTTCTGGTAGAACATCTGCAGCATCTTATTGCAGATGTTGAAGGACACCAACCTTCTAAGAAAGTATAGTCGGCTCTGACCTTTCTTACACAGAGCATCATTATTGGCAGTCCAGTCCAATTTGTCATCCAGCTGCACTCCCAGGTATTTATAGGTCTGCACAGTCTCCTTTGATGAATGGGGTCCATGAGAGGCCTGGGCCTCCTAAAATCCACCACCAGTATCTTGGTCTTACTGGTGTGCAAGTGTAAGTGGTTTGATTCGCACCATTTAACAAAGTCTTTGATTAGCTTCCTGTACTCCTCCTCCTGCCCACTCCTAATGCAGCCCACAATAGCAGTGTCATCAGCAAACTTTTGCACATGGCAGGACTCCAAGTCGTATTGGAAGTCTGATGTATATAGGCTGAACAGGACCGGAGAAAGTACAGTCTCCTGCGGCGCTCCTGTGTTGCTGACCACAGTGTCAGACCTGCAGTTTTCAAGACACACATATTGAGGTCTGTCTGTAAGATAGTCCACGATCCATGCCACCAGGTGTGAGTCTACTCCCATCTCAGTCAGCTTGTCCCTAAGGAGCAGAGGTTGGATGGTGTTGAAGGCACTAGAGAAGTCCAAAAACATAATTCTTACAGCACCACTGCCTCTGTCCAAGTGGGAGAGGGATCAATGTAGCATATAGATGATGGCATCCTCCGCTCCCACCTTCTCCTGGTATGCAAACTGCAGAGGGTCGAGGACGTGGCGGACCTGTGGCCTCAGGTGGTGAAGCAGCAGCCGCTCCATGGTCTTCGTGACATGTGACGTCAAGCAACAGGCCAAAAGTCATTCAGCTCACTAGGACGTGATTCCTTTGGGACTGGGGTGATACAAGATGCTTATATGTTTATAAGATGTGTGATACAAGATGATAACTTTGTTAGTCTGTGTAAACAGAAAAAAGCTGTTCCATAACTTAAATATATAAATTGTCCATCTGCACAAGTATTGAATTACTAAAGGTATCTATTTTTAATAAATGCATGCCAGTTACAATGTTTTACAAATCTATTATATTTTTTGATTTATTGAATATTAGTGTCATAAACTTGCTAAGGGTAGGATATTAGTCAAATTTCTGGCAAACAGTAATAACATGTGGCTTATAGTTTAGTTTCTATCCACATTGTTTATCACAGTGGTTTTTTTTTTTTTTTTTTTTGCTTTTTCTGCTTGCATTATGGCTACTATGAATTGAAAAAGGTCAAAAATTGGGCATTTGAGCTAAAACAACATGTACATTTTTTTACATTTCATAGTAAATGGTTGAATATAATATAAGCAAAATAACAGATATTACAGGACAGAATTTATATTATGGTGGTCTAAAAAAGATGATATCAGAAATGAATTTCTTAATTTGAATCTGTTGAGTATAGGGTATTGTAATGTTAGTATTTATCTTAACGAGAGTTCAAATTGATGCATATGCAAGTCAGGCTCCTTCCATACTCGGTTTACATTTCTGTGCTATCAATTTAAAACTTGCTGGAATGGGGTTCCCCATAAAATCTTTACACGTATTTGGTGTGTCAATTCAGAAATTTACAAAAGTGTGTGTTCCTTTTATCAAGTTCACTTGCAGTTCATTAAAAGTCATCAGTACATTAATGAGTAACTTGGTCCTTACTAATTAATGCCGATGGATTTTTTTTATAGCTGTGATTTGTAGAGTTTGATATGCCTTGACTGTCTAAGACCTAAAACCATATTTTTTCTCTTATGATATGCTTTGTATGTTGCGTCTCCAGTCATCATGAAGGGGGGCGGGGGGGAAGGAGATGCATGTAATTACAGCCTATGACAACCTTCGATATCTAATAGGCATGTGCTGCAACTAACCCACCGAATCATTTGATTGAAAGTGTTGTGACCACAATGCATGACTTTTCATTGTAGAACTAGAAAAGAGCAAATTGCCTTTTTTCTTCAAAATCACAGAAACGTTATCTGAACTGTTTACTTCCCACTGCTCCCTAGAGCTTTCCCTGTTCCAATGCTTACAGAGAATGTCTTCCTTGAATTGTAAAGGATTTGCCCTTAATCAAGAAAAAGCAAAGAAGAAGGTTGTCATATATTGTCTTTATTATTGTTTTCTTCTTTAACCTGTTTGACCAAATGCCGGACAGAGTTTTAATCATGTTTTAATGAATTGTGGCAAAAAGGGTAAGTGTTACCATTCCTGTGAAGGCTTTATTAACAACTAGAAAAAGCCTCTTTGAAAATGTATTCTGCTCTAAGTGGCAGGAAGTGTTGCTATTGGTGAAATGAAAATAGACCAGACTGCCAGCCCTATTTCAACAATTTATTCTTATTTATTCTGAAAAGAAAAAAATATACCTACAGGTTTTTATTCTAATTGCATGTTTGTGCTTCACTCTATCTTCCTAGCAGTAAATACTCAGTTAATATGTGGCAGTTGGCTTTATTTTGTCCACCAATAGCTGAGTATAATAGGTAAGTGTATATTTTAAGGAAGAAGACTTGAAGGCTAGCAGATGCCAAGAATCCTAGCAGAATGTTCATCCACATTTGGTCAGAGTTGCACAAGCTGGCTTATAGAAGCTCCAGGAGTATTCTGGCTATGTGCTTCTTACAAACAACAAATATCCTGAGAGTCTTAGACATGTTTTTTCATGCCACAGGCAGAAGTTTTATAACTGACACACATTTTGCTAATTAAACTGTTATGCTCCCCAAAACACCTGCTGAACAGTATGTGATTGTGGACTTGGTGGGTCTTTCTCAAAGCTTGACTCCTTATGAATTCTGTTAGTAATAAGTGCAAGGTACATTGTCCATACTTTTTCTACTGCACCAATAATTTGTTATATTCTGAAACCTTTTTTATTTCTGAAATTGAGAGATCTCATTTAAAGAATTCCCTTCTAAATATGGCTTGCGATGGATTAATATTCTGTACATTGTTGCTTTCTGCTTGCTTTATGTAAAGCAGTTCTGAAATGGATGGTTGAGATTCTACCCACACAAAAATAATAGCTAAATTGTGCTCTTTATTCAAAGACACGTTTTCAAATTCCTTCCTTTTTGAGTGTCCACTTTAAAGGTAAAAGGAAATTTCCTAGCCAAAAATACGTTCTGTATTGCCCACTATAGTGCCCTCAATAGTAGGTATGTCCAGATAGGTGGCCTTCATTAGTAAAACAGTTTTCTGTTAATCTGTTGTTTCGTTCAATGTCATTTTCTCAAGGACACAGTTACCTTTTTGGTGCGCATTTTAGCATTCAGTAGCTTTTATGTTTTCTAAATTCCGTCCAGTTAGTTTATATTTCATAATGTTGGTAGCTGGATATGTGTTGCTTGACCCCAAGAAGCTTGTCTCTGATAGACATTTGGGCTGGTTAGTTAGTTTTTATTTATTTATTTATTTTCCCTTGATGTTTTAGTTTTCTCCAATCTGTTAGCATTTAGTCATTCATTTTTTTTTGAATGAAGACAATACTGAAACATTTCTTTTCAAGCTGTTATTGTTTCTAGCACATATAAAAATTAAGCATAAATATTTCATGTTTTTGATTTGTTTGAATTCTTTTAAAGCTGATTTTTATAATTTATAATTTAATTGTGTTATAGTAATACCTCACAGATAAAATACAATTACATCTTTACAAATTGCTAAATAATAAGGAAATGGAAAGGGTCTCATCAAGGATTTCTATCACTATAATGGAAAATCCTGGAACCGAAAACTACTGATTGAAAAAGAAGTTGGAACTGGTCGAAAGGATAAAAGAATTAGACTCTGCAGAGAAATATATAAAAAATGTCAGCTGGAAAACGACAGTGGTATTTGTTAGTAATTGTATGTTCAGTATTTATGTATTTGAGTGTAGGGTTGTATGTGCTGATGCTAAAGATTGTGCATTCAGTTTTTGACCCCAAGAGGAAACTTACATGCACACATGATTTGTTTGCTTTGCGCCGTCCCCCACCATAACCTGTCATCTAAGGGGGAGGAGCAAAAGCTTTACATTCAACAAAAATGTCGATCTCTGGTTTTTGACAGATCTCGATGTTTGTTTTAGGGTCCCTGATACCGAAAACATTGATATCTTGAAGATGGGTGCGTGAGTCTGTGTGTCACCATTTCTTGAGGACAGTTTAGAGCTAAAACAGCTGAATGGAAAAATATCTAATTCAAAACTTGTTGTTATATGACGATGTGCTGATTAGTTTTTGAGCCAAATCATGCAAGAGAAAGAAGCACACTAGAGGAACCCTCAAATACCATAATTCTGCAATTAATGATGAATTCTTCTTGTCAACTGCTATCATAATGACCTACTTATTTTATGATCTTAGGGCGTAAAGCATACTGACACTCATGTCAGAATTTTTTTTTTTTTTTAATTAACAAAAGTTTCTATTATCTGTTCATTCTACATCTGTTTTATCGCATAGCAAGTTTTGGGCAAAGTGTTAAGTACTTTTCCTATGAAAAAAAGCCTTAATGTAGATACTTGGATAGAAGGCCTTTTCCACTATTCTGTACAGTAAAACAGGTTTTGACCAAAGCCAACATCTTCTGCACTGCCTTTGGTCAGGAGCCCCCCACTCCACGGTAAGTATACTTGTTCCAATAGTATGTCAGTCTCTTCTGGACTATTAAGATTATTTATGCTCGGAGATGCTTCCTGGAGATTCTCATGTAGGATCTACTGCATCAAATGGTAGTACCAGGGTAAAAATTTGGGGGGAATCATCACACAAGACCACAGAGTCCTAAATTTCCAATAAATAAAAATTGGACTAGAATTATGTAAGCATACTGTTAAATTTTATTTATATAGCATCTTTATATTGTAGATATGACTCTAGATACTTTACAAGTACAGTTCTATAATACTACTATTTGCATATATTTTTTATACAATTGAACCCCAGACAGGCTAGATACTTTTCTTAAGATGATGCAATGGGTCACAGTCAAAACAGCATATCTGCTTATATACCATATAGTTTTCAGTATATATATTATAGAAAAGTTTGATGTTATTTTTTATTTATTTTTTTGTTTGTTTTGTACAGGAAAATATGAAAACGTGAGCTGCTTAACTTTACGTGAGTGATGGTGGTTACTGTTTTGTGTTTATCAAGTGACTCAAAATTAATAAAGTACTGAAAGCAATGGGTAACACCGCCAGATAAATGATGCTGAGTATGAGTACAATATTGACAAAGTGAATTTTTGATGTAAAAGTCAAATATCAGAATGATTTCATAATGTGCTAGTCTTTTACCATTTTTCAGACATGCTCATTGTCAATTAATGTTGCCTTTAGAAATTATATTTTCTTTTGTATTTTTTGAGCCTATTGACACTTTAGTGGCACAGTGTCCTGATACTTAGATTTTTAAGTACTATAGTGATTACACTGTCAGTCACTGCTCCGATAACCTCGAAACATTGGAAGATTGATCTTTGACAGAATAATTAGAAAACTGTCACTAGGTGTAATCATTGGAGCCTGTCTTTTAGAAGGATTCCTGCACAAAATGTTTCCAGTTGCAAGCTTGTGCGTTAAATGTTCACTTGGAAATGAAATGAAATGGAATGGCAGCAAATAAAATGAATTCTATATTGTAGTGAGCCACACTGACTCCCTTCAGTCCAAGCCCAACCAATTAGCTGTGGACTTGATAGATCTGTCAAAGCTGGCCTTGCCCAGATCGAAACAGGTTTTGGCCACTTCTACCTGAAGTTCCCAACAGAAGCTAGTAACCCTCATCCTGACACTGCAGGATTTATGTTTTTATTATTTACTTGTTCATTATTCAGAAAATAACTTTTTTTATTGTTGTTTTTTTAAGATATATTTGCTGTCCTCATAAATTACTTTTTAACAAAAATCTGATTGAGCCTGATGTGTGCATGAACCATCCAAAAGAGTGAAGTATTTCTAATTAACTGAATGAGACCCTTTAGAGACCCTTATACATATAATTGTATACAATTCCCAAATCTTTCATCAGTATCTACTGTTGGAAGTCTACTGTCAATTAATGATAACTATACAGGCAGTAATTCCAAACTCTGTGAACTTATTTCAAGGGTTGTACCCATAGGTAGTCAATCATGGGAAGAAGAAGTTATTAGACAATGAGTAGATTCAGCCATTGCAAGATGCACTCTTCTTCAGTCTGTAAGAAGAATGGTGTAATCCAGCAGAACAACTGTACAGCATACACACCCGTCTCGGCTTAAATTATCTAAAACCTATTGAGGTCAAGAAAAAAAAAAAACGTAAACGGTCATCAGTCCAGTGCTGTACTTGGTGATTTGTTTTGGAGATGCTGAACATTCAGCACCTTTTGGGCAAGTGTGTGTGTTTGCTTATCTATCACATGTTGTGTGACTTACAATAACTCCAGTCATTTATTTTGAGTAAAACCAGATGGAATAACATTATGTAATGCAAAATCTATTGTGGTGTCCTCCTACGCTAATTGACTTTATTTTATTCAACGGGAATAATCCTAAACTGCCCTCCATACCTCAGTGGGAAAGTGATGTCTTTTGTGATGTCTGTTGTCTAAAAACAAGGGAAAAAATGTATGAGAAATAGATTTTTTTGGAATGTGCTGTTTAAAATCAGGATGGCACAGTACTGCAGTGGCTAGTGCTGCTGCTTTGTGGATTCAGTGTCGTGTGTACCAAGTTGTTTCCATTATGGAGGTTGCATGTTTTTCTTGTGTCTGTGTGGGCTTTCCTCTCAGTACTTCAGAGATACGGGTTAGATTAATTAGCAGTTTCAAATTAGCCCCAGTATGTACAAATGTGTAAAAGTGGGCCCTGCGACGGACCGAGTGCCAGTTTCAGGTCATTTCCTGCTTTTTGCTCAGTATAATCAGGATTGGCACTGTCCTCCAAGACCTTTTAAATTGAATGAAGCTAGTTTGAAAATGTTCTCATAGGTTTCTGAATTTGCAGGGCTTTGACTTAATTTACTTGTAAACATAAATGTTGGAAATTAAGTATTGATTGTGTTTTTGACATAACTTTGTTTTATTTATTCTAATGTGATTTATAAGCTTAGTAAATTTAAAATAAATATAAAACTGGCTTCTAGAAATTAATAGCATTTCTGTTCCTCATAGGGTGGCCTCTGATCAAAGAGCACAAAAACTTAAAGCTAAGGTTCAAATTCTTTGCCTCAGACTGCTAGTCCTTGAATGTAAAAATTCAGTAGTGATAGCTGTTAAAACTTAATAGAGTTTGATTTTAAGGCAGCACAATGGAGAGTTGCAGTGTTTCTGATGAAGTGAATTAAGCTGGGTTGAGAAGGTTTTACATTGTACATTACTTTGTTATTGACCACTTTTTAGTGTTGTTCTCACAATTCTTTTATTGTCACTTACTTTGTATATTTAAAAATATTCCAGAAGCATCACTGAGTTTGCCTAAACATGACTTTGATATGTTACTAGCATATCATGATGTTTGAACAGTTTGTAAATAGCACTTGAAGAATTTGTTTTTTCCATTTTTAGCCCCTGAAATCAACCCTGCTTTTAGTTTTATTTATGATGCTTTTATAGCAAAGGCACTTGTGATTTAGGACACCGTGCCTACTAGGTGGCTGCTTATCATGGTTCTGTGCGGGGTGCTTGTTTGTTTGCCTTAGCTACCCAGCATTTCATTAGCTGCTATTCAATGCACAAATGAACTTAAAGATGTACTTTATTATATTACATTCAAATGTACTTGAAGATGCTTTGAGCCTCACGGTTAAGTGCAGATTTAAAGTTTGACTTTTTTTATCATCGCCATATATTGCACAATGAAAAGCTTTTATTTTGCTGCCCTTATTTCTACAACGCAATGCTACTAAGTCATAGAGCACATTATACTGTGTTGTAGATGGATACTAGGAATCAGGCAGCCTCCAGCTGTAAATAACTATAATTGACAGGTAAATTGTTGTGTGGAATGGCAGACCTCACTGCTACTTCTGCTCTGAGAAATAATGCCATTTAATTGTGTTTTAGTCCTGTTCTTAAATTTTCTGAAGGAGTCATTTCCTTCCTAATGCATGCTTATAGTTGCAATTTATTCACTTGTTCTCTACAATACATGTGCATCAATGAATGTGCGGTGTCATCAAGTGGAGCTTTGTGTTGCTGTAATTATCACATCTTTTTAATCATGGCAGCTGTAGAACAGCTTACATACTTATTGCAGTACATTTTAATATCAGTAACCGGTCTTCCTTTCACTTTGAAATGTCCACCTCTCCTTATGAAGGTTTGTCTCTGCAAGTATTGCGTAGCGATTGTGTCTTGTCTATTCACAGCAAACCCTTTTTTTGGGCTAAAAGAGCACAGTGTAAGTCAGCTCAGCTGTTGTCTCAACATAACATACCAACATTCTCAAACCCACTCAATTTAGTTGTCTCAAGATAATGAGAGACATTTGTTACAGAAGCCACTAAACATTTCACTATTTTGATGCTAAAGCTCACATTTGTTATGATTGCAAAGTGTGCGGATCAATAATGCAACTACAAAATACATTCCTTAAGTACACATTGGAGTAGCGGGATTATGACTAAATCGAAATTTTATTTCTAAGGCCGCCAAGCAGATGTACAACCGCAAGTTCAAGCCCTGCTGGGTCAGCTGAGCAACTGAAGTCTGTAACAGAGCCAGTCCCTTCACCCACTTACCCACCAGCTTGTTGAAGCATCCATGAAGCAAGCAGCTGAATTTTAAGAGGTTGTCTGATAGACGTGCACACAGATCTCACTCCTTCATTATTTAATGTTTCCAGATGTCTTGAGTGGAGTTTTATCTGTTCATTCTTTGACTTCGTCCTGAAAGAGCTGGTGTGTTGTCAGGAAGAGTTTTAGCTAAATTAGTGACAGCATACAACACCATCTCTGTTTTATTAAGTACTAACCCAGCTTGTTAAGAGAGTCATGACCAGTTCTTTTGTAATACTTTATCTTGCTAAAATTCAAGGCATGTAAATAATGTGCAGTTTTATTTAATTACACTGGCGCCTATGCGAGACCATATATAGATTAATCTCTCACAATCATCATTTTGTTTGTTGGCCGTTTACGTGTAGGTTTGAACTTGTAGAAGAGTGTAGTTATCAACTTGTTCATTCTTGTTAAGCAAGATTTTCCTGTCTGCATGTGAGGCATGTTGACATCTATCTTTTCGTTTGTCTTGCTGAGTGATGTCATCGTAGGCTTCAACTTTTTCTAGTAGAAGCGACATTTTTATCTAGGTAGTAGTTTAAAATCTGAAGAGGGGAGGGAGGAAATATAAAATTTAATACATTGGAAAATGGAACAGATGCCCTTTAAATGGCTCATTGATTTCCAAGATCAGGTGCAATCTGAATTAGAATCATTTGGATAATTGACCTTCTGTGTGAATAAATTAGAATAAATTAAATATGATTGGCCATGTAGCATTATGAACAAAGTCAAATGTGCGTCTTTTATATTCAGCTCTAGTTTGTTGTGCTGAGTCTCAAAGGTGATTATGTATGCCATTCATTGCATGATGCAGACTTCAAATAATCTAATAAAATAATTTGTGTATGGAATAAAAAAAGATGCATAGTTTATGATGTGTGCACAATTTGATTGAGTAAGCCGAAATAATTTCAAACATTATTTAACGTGTAGTGAGTTATTTTACATCCCATCCGTTCAAGAGCACACCCTTTCCTCTTACTGCTGATACACGGATTTGTGTATACAGTTTGTGCATATTGAGCAAGATGATTAAAAAAAAAAAAAAGTCTTTGAATATCAGTACAATATGTCAGGGGATTTGGGGGGATATTGGCCAAAGTGTGCATATGCCACAAGTTCTGAATGTTTGCTGTATTGAAATGCAATCCTTTAGAGTAAAAGGTATTTTAATCTTTAAAAAAAAATTAGTTCCACTAAAATTTTGCTGTTTCATTATTGTCTTTCCAAATGACAGGTGCCATACTGGGCATTATGAAGTCTGTAAGGATGGATAGACACTGATAAGCATAGACAGAGACATTCCTCAGATGTCTGAGGAATGAAAGACCTTTAAGTGGTGCTTGTATATTTCAATATTTTATAAATAAATCCAAATCCTGATTTTGTCAATTTCCATGGTCCTCCGAGATCACTGTTATGCATAGAGATGACTGTCTGTAGCTTAGTATTGTTTATTTCAGAACCCTGTCATATAAGGCACTTAAGAAAAATCAAGATTATAACAGGTGAAATGTTCTACATTGACACTTTATCTCTTGCCACTAAATTATATACTGTGAATTGAACGCTGAAATCCCTGTTCACCAACATCAGTCAATGAAGTTGATATTATTTCCAAGCCTGTTGTTCCCAATCAATCTCTAAGTTGTCCATAACACCTTTCAAGTGGGACTCCACCCAGGAATATTTTTTTATATGTTGCTTACCATGTGTAGTTTGTAGTGGTGGCTAAGAAAAAATTTAAATCTCATTGAGTGAATTGACCTTTGGCTTTTTGAATGATCTCAGATATACACAAGTTCGAAGCACATTCTTTTTCTGATATTGTGTTCACTTGCTTTTCTTTAACTTTTAATCATTAGTCCTGGATGTTTCTCAGAGACGTTTTCACTGTTGATATCACATAAAGCCCACTGTTAGCTAATAAATAAATAAATGGTTACTGGACTGGTCTTGTGACCAATGAGTGGGTTATGTGAGCTTTCAACTCAAATGTGCATTAGCATATGAGCACATTCCGTTTTAGTTCACAAGAACATTTTCCAGAAGTAATTTATTTAACAGTACTTTCGTAAAAATACAAGTGTTTGGGACATTGTGAGCATACAAATGGATGACTTTATTTGTGGATTACGTGACATGAATAATGTGAGATTTTTTCCTGCGTGTGTTGATATTGTTTGCTGTTGTGTAGTGCTGGTCACTATAGTGTTACATTGTATCAGAAACTTGTTTTTTTAATCTCTGTTCAGCATGAAAACATGAATTAAAAATATTTCTTGGCCATCACTGCAAACTACATTAGGCAAGAAACAAATAAAAAGTGTATCTCTTTTTGGTGGAGTAATTCTTTGAGCTGTCAGTAAACTGTACATCAAAACATTAAAGTTTGAAACATGTTTCCAGTGTATTTTTAAATTGGAAATCAGTGAAAGAAATCCCTTAATACTGTAGTATTGGTGATAAATGAAAGGTTAACCACTTTCTAACTTTCATAAATTTGTTTCTGCTAGCACATTGTTTTCCACCCAGAATAGGTTTTAAGTACTGCAGTTCACTGCAGGCACCTCAGCTCCTAGGAAAGCATCTTCCTCTTTAGGCTGCATCCTGTCTCAAGAGTTTTTTTTTTTGTTTTTTTTAAAGGTCAGCAAGCATTATATGTGGGACTTATGAAATCGGGTTAATTACCTCTGGCTAGCACTTTGCACAGCACCTCCAAGAAGTGCAGAATCTAAACTTCCATGTCTTTGCCTGAAAAGCTTTTCAAGGTTCCCCACAGAGGTGCAGAGTGGACCCCTACATTAGAGTGTGTCAAAGAATAGGGAGTGTTGAATAAAGAAAAATTTGAGAGCAGCAGCATATTAAGTAGTAATTGTATTTGAAGAGCTGTGAAAGACAACAGGGAAGCTATTTATAATCAATGCAGGATTTTTTGTGATAGACAGATAGAGAAAGAAAGAAAAAGAAAATGCCACAGAGCACAGAATGCATCAGAATGTTGAGGGTGACGGTCTATTAGTGACCTGATTTTAATAAAATTAATACTCCTGCTGATATTAATTAGCTCTTGTCAATTCCTGTTTCCATTCCCCTCTATTGACGTGTAAAGCACTAGCCTGCTGGTTCAGTATCTCACCCTTGGTTGTCTATTTGACCCTGAGTTACTCATCTAATTTTTCTGTGATTCAACCGTACAGGACTGTGTATCTGTCCCTGAAACACGTCTTTGGATGGCATTTTCTATAGTGAAGGTTCTTTAGTAAGGTTGCTTAAAATTGGATGTTACATTTTTCCAATTTTAAAAGTGCCTGTGAATTCTATGGAATACCCATGTTGACTTTAATATAGTCTTAAAAGACTTGGGGATTATGTCTTTTAGCTGAACCGTGCGACTTAAAACTTGTAATAAAACCACCTGACATATTGGAACAGTATTTTCTTTATAGTTCTGTTTCCTAAAAAAAAATGTCAGAAAATGTAGACCACCTAAATTTGGCTTCCTGTAACCACCCTTCTATTTCTTTTCCTTCTAAAGTACACTCATGTGTAATGTGTGGCTAAAAGAGAGAATGTGCCAGAATTAGATTTCACATTCGACATGGAAAAGAACGTTAGCATGTAGTGAATGCTTTGTATTCAGTCTACCTTATAGTTTCTTGGTTCAGATTTACTGCTACATAAACTTGACTGTCTATAGCTTATAAACTGCAGTTTATTGGTGGAGTTATAGTGTTCGTCAGTATTGTTCATTGCAGTATGTATTGATACAGAAAAGTCTTCTCCTATATCACAGTATAAGACAAGAGGGATTGGAGAAAAAAGAGAGTAAGTTATGTCTTTTTTTTTAACCCCTATTATCTGCCACCTTATGCTGTTTTGGAGTTTTTATTTGGTTGTGTTACTTGTAGCAAGGCATGGGATGGACAAATGTAATATGTTATGGGTGGCAAAAATCATAATTTCAAAGGATCCTGTCTTACTTTCTTAACAGGGTAAGGTGGCTCGGCTCCTTAAGCACAAAAACAGGTTAATGTGGTTTAATGAATAGAGTTTGTTAGCTGGAACGTTAAGGTTCTCAATCACAACCTTAAAGTGCTTTCACACTTTTCCCCCCCCAAAACAGATCTAAAATTTGTGGCAGGTGAACCATATTGAAAGTAATAATCAACTTAAGAGTAAATGGCTGGGACAGATTTTTCAATCCAACTATGGTAAGAAGAATCAGAATTTTAATTCATAAAACAATTTTGTTCATAGTTACTGATAGAGTATTGAACCATGAGGGGTAGGATATTAGGGTGAGGAGGAATCCACAAGAAACTGACTGTTGTTATTGTAAATACCCCAAATACAATGGTAACAAATTCATGACATAGGCCCTTACATTAATCTTCAACATGAGCTCTCACACACTCAGAATGACTCAAGACTTAAATTGTGTAATGTAGCCTGATCTACATGGGTCTTCACCATCTACAACAGTAATACTGTATATACTACTGTAACAATCACTTCACTAAATGAGCAGGGAACATAGACATTTGCAAAATAATACATATTCCTTTTCACTTACTAGCACATTGCGCAATCTCTCAGATCGAACACAGGGTCACGGGGGGTCTGCTGGAGCCAATCCCAGCCAACACAGGGCACAAGGCAGAAACCAATCCTGGGCAGGGTGCCAACCCACCGCAGTATCCTCCAACATGCTCATCTTATTCCAGAACTCAAATCATCATGACCCACTAGTATAAACTCCCTGCCATGAATTAATACAGTATTGCTAGTTGATGTGGAATTATCAAATTCATCTCCACACAAACTAATTGTTAGAGACAAATTTGTCTCCACAAGTATCAGCGGATAGTGAACATAACTTATTGAGTACAAGGGTAACAGGGTTGATCTCTGACATTTTGGAAGTCAATCAAGAATATGCAATATCACTACATGATGCACTTTACAAATAAAGGCTGTAACTAAAAGGAGACGCAAGAGAAACAGAGCAGCTTTTTATAAGTTATACCATCATTATTATGAATGTGAAGAAAAGGCCAGTGAGATTTTAGCACAGCAAATGCAAAAGATCAAGTTTGGAATTCAGTTATAAGATTAGAGGGGATTAACCATGCAGTTGGAACTAAAATCTGAGAACATAAATATCTAACAGAGACATTGAAATCGACATGCAACTTGAAGCTTACACTGATGCTTTAACTTTTGCATACATGCAGTTTCCCTGACATGTCTACAAATGCAGTGCTGAATCTCATGTTCCTGTCATTTTTGTGTAATTTGCAAAGGTTTCTACCACACCAACCTATTGTCTCTTTGTAATTCAGACAGTGTTACTTGAGGAAGAACAGCATAGTGTTCAGTTTGTTCTGAAATAATTTGGTAACTTTTGTTATATTTAATGGAAAGAAGTCTTTTTTTAGATTCATACTGTAAATGTTGTTAATTGGTAATGTGCTAAGCTATTTTATTGACATAAAGCATACATCCTCAGTACAGGCAGTATTCAGGTTATTGCCTGCAAGTCTGCTCATATTTGCCAGATCATTCTTTACCATTACAACATGATACATCAGTGCTTTGCATCATTCAAGACTAGCCTGACTGAATCATTCTTTTTTAATTTTATGTAATGCTGTTCTTTACATGTGCTAATGTTTTATTATGAAGAATTGATGAAGCATACAGTTTAGGAAGTAATAGATTCCTGGCACACATTTATTTGGAAGGCAGTTATTTTACAAATGAGTTTACTTTAATTTTACAAAGCTGTGCATAATTTTCATATTTGTGACAAAAATTAAACAAGAAAGTGTAAGTGTGTAAAGCAATGTGCTTTGTGAGTCTTAACCCAACTGAAACAGTCTGTTCTTGAATTGAAGTCAAATGATGTTAATATGAAAAGAAGGCAGCTTCTGTGTTAAAAAATAAATGTGGTAGGCATGTAGCAACACATTATAACAAATATAGATACATCCTCCTACTTTCAGTATGCTGTATGGAGCATGAAAGACTATAAAGTGCCTTTCATAACACAGTTCAGTGCAGAGATGTTTTCATTCCAAGACTCTAATTGAAAGCACTTGACAAATGGGTAAGGAAGTTGTATACATTTTTTCTTTACTGCTTTGTTTTTAACATTTTTAGCTCCCAGTTTTAGGAAAAGTGTGAATTTTATAATAAGGTCTCATTACATTCATGGAAAAAGTAAGCATCTTGAATTCAGTATTACTATTTTTCATATACTCCACACAATTTGTGACATACAGTGGTTTTCAGTCTTCAGCTAAAATGTAATATTTAGTAAGGAACATCTGAATGAACAAATCATTTTTTTAGATCCGTTATTTACAAATTGAGCAAACTTATCCACCAACAATTGGCACTGTTTGTAAATGCCATTGCCTCCTCACACTTAATAACTGGTTGTGGCACCTTGAGCTACAAAAATATAAACCAGGCATTTTCTGTAATTTAATAGCATTCTTTTATACCACTGTGAACTGCAGTATTGGTAAGAATTTTTCAAGCATGCTCATTTCAGGTCCTGCCACAGCATCCCATTTCGGTTTAGGCCTGGCGTTTAACTAGGCAGATACAAAATTTCAATTTTACTTCTTTTCAGCCATCCTGATTTGGATTTAGATTTTGGAGTCTGGACCATTGTCTTGTTGCATGAATCAACAACTTCAGTTTCAGCTCACAGACAGACAAACTGACATTTTCTCTTAAGAATTTTCTGATACGGAACAGAACTCATGGGTTCTTCAAGTGTGGCACAGTGTCCAGATACTGACGCAGCAACATGTCCCACACTGGGTTACACTGTGATAATTATTTTTGACTGTTGGTAGGATGCTGTTACTGTAGAGCATGCATGGTGTTTGCTTTTTGCCAGACATAATGAGATTTATGTCCTCTAGATTGTTCCCATTTTGTCTCATTTTTCCATAGCATGTTCCCCCAGAAAGCTAGGTGATGGTCCCGGTCCTTCCTGAGAAATGAGAGATGAGCCTTTATATTCTTTTTGGCTGGAAATTGTTTCCTTCTTGCTACTCTCCAATAAAGCCTCTTTTTTTCAGTGTCTTAATGATTGCAAAGTCATAAACATTGACTTGTATTGAGGAAAGAGAAATCTACATTCATCAGGATATGCTTTTAGGATCCACTCTGAATTCCTGAATGATTTCACACTAAACATTTTGAGCAAATGTTACCTGTACTCAAGCTTGACCATGTCCAATCGACTAATTGTAACCATTCCTTTAATTGGGTTGATTTAACTGGGGGGCAGTTACATTTTGATACAATGCCAGTAGATGCTGGATAGCATCCTTCTTTAGATAAAGGAGTAAAAATGTAACTGTTCACTTGTTCACTCCTGTGCCCTTTCTCTAATAATAGATTTGCAGACTAGAATATTTGTAGTGTAAAAATTTCGCAGTATCAGAGAGAATCAGGAAGGTGCACATATTTTAGCACCTTTTTGTTCATTGTAATCATATATGAATATACCATGTTAAAGTCCCATCAATATTTTATGTCACAGCTCCATTTTGTATCTTGGATGACTAGATCTTTAGACTAACATTGACCTTTTAATGTGTATATGCATAGTTGAGAATTTAAAGCCTGTGATGTAATTTCCTTAAGTTAGTGAAACATGACAAATTACTTGGTCCTCAATCAGATATAGTGCTGTTAGGTGGAATTGGTAACACCGAAGGAAAGGTTAGCTGTGATATGTCAATTAGTGCAACGTCGGTTCAGTGGAAGATTTCAAGATATAAACTACAACAGCAAGGGAAGACATGTATTCTGGATGTCAGAGTATGCATTTGGCCAAGAGAATTCCTGCATCCTGCCATTGGCAGTTCTATTTCACAAGCATAGTAGTAGCTGTGGAGACAGAAATATGTGATATTCAATGTATGTATTTTTAAATTATAGAGAAGGGCTCTGATAAGTTCATGATATATTTTCTTAGTAAAGTCATTCCGTAAATGTTATAAGGCCCTCTTTCTATTTCTAGTTCATTTTTTTTTTTTTTAATTCTCCCAGCAGGTGTGTTCATCTTCTGGGTCTGTGAGCTACGGCTGCATGTTGTGTGTTGTGCCTGGCATGTGGCCATCATACACCACTCTGCCACCGTCTCCAAAACGGCAAGAGCTTGTTTGCTTGAGATAAATGTGTCACAGGACTGATTTTTATCACTGTGGTAGAAGACTGATGGTTTTTGCAAGTAGACAACTCTTCAGTGCCGCTTCTTATTTGTGTAATTTATGGTGTCTAGTCATATGTTGAAGCAGCTCTCAGTTTCTGCCTATATATTGTAAGTTGTTTACATTTCCTGAATGACTATTTAGAAGCTTTTTGGTTATAAGTGGTTACTTTAAGGCAAGTGGCCATACTGAGTCACTAAAAGCTGTTTTTATTTTCTAGTTATTACTTTGGGTTTTTGGGTATGCGTAGGTTTTTGTGAATGCGTATGTCTTTTGTGGTGCACTTCTCTTGAATGAAAATTTTGAGCCACAGTGTCAGGAGTTTTCTCTCTTTGCAGCCAATTGGTGACATAATACTTCATCTTTTTCACTTTTCAGCTTGAGAAGCTGTCATGCTTCAACAGTCTCGATAATTATTTCTCTCTTATCCCTCTTCCAGACCAAATCAAAAGTTTCATCAAAAAGATGAGGGCTTTCCTAACTTTGTACTGTTCACTTTTGAAATACATCTTGAACAAAATAGAAGTCTAATAACTTCTGGTGTGAAATCTCTCATAGCCTTTATCGTATTAGCTTTTTAATTTCTTAGTGCTGGTTTAAATATGTATGCTTTTACACTTGGTTGGCTAATGTGAAAACTTGCTAAAATATATTTTGAGGATTATCTGTATATATTTATGAATATACCAAATGTATTTTTGATCACGTTCCATATTAGAAATACCTGAAATAGAATACTCTTATTTGTTAAGAATAACAAATTGATGTAAATTAAAAGGACAAACACTCTGAAAAGAGTATATTAAGTCAAAGCCTTTTTGTCTGTTAGTTGATTTATTTAGTTAGGCTTGATTTATCTCTGATGATTAAAAGTAAGAAGGCAGCCATAGATTATAGGCCTCAGTGTTCTTGTTGATCAACTGCATGCTCATTAACAGCAATGAGATGACCTGTGAAAGTGAATACTGCAGGGGCTGCCTTTTAGATGGCAGCTAATGTTTTTGAAATAGCTGGTCCCAGTTTCACTGATGAAGGGCATGGAAGGTAAGTCCTGTTGATTAATTCCTTTTGTGAGCTTAACTTTTGAAATGTGAAGGGCTCAATGTTTTCAGATGGTGCATTTCTCCTGCACGTCAACATCACCATTAAAGAATGAGACAACCCATGACAATCATTGTATTTTGGTTCCCTTCTTTACCCACTGTTTTGAAGTCAGCATTATAGGTGCATGCCTGTTTTACTATATAAGTACTTCAACTTCAATTTGGTTATCCAGTTAAATAGTTACAAAAAGTGAGTTAGGATAAATATTGAAATCACAACCACTCTTACATGTGGCTGTCCAGTTTGTAAACGCCTAACTGGGTGCTTGTAACCCTACAGGTTCTGTAATAACTACAAAAGGGAAAAGCCACTTAAAGGAGCCAAGCTACCCATCCATTGGGCGATTGCAGTTGGCACTATAGGCCATCTAGAAGTATACAGCAGCTGTATAAGTGATGGCAGAGGCACACAAATAACTGTCTTTTATCAGTGCCCATTTTGACGGCATGGTGAAGAGCAGGCATGGAATAGGTAAACCTTGTACTCACACAGGCACCATTCATTTTAATCTAGTAACCTTAACCAGCCTTGGTCTCTCTCTGTCTCTCTCTCTCATTGTGACATTGGACTAGTCTATGCATTTATTTAATGTGTTCCTTGGGCCACAGAAACTTTAGATCCATTTAGGGAGCATAACAGCCTAAAGGACAGTGTGCAGGTAATTGCATGGGAAATGGCAGCTGTAACAACATCCCTGCGGAGCATTGCTGACTGTCTGGTGGTTGTGGTGGTGGTAAGTAGTATTGTCATCAGTACAGTAAAAATCTCACTGGCATGTCCAACAAGCAGGTATGAATCGAAAGTACAGGGTTGAGAAGGGGTTGTTCACGTTCTGCACTGTTGACTAGAGGTACAATTGAAGATGCTCATTAAAATGTATCCCACAATTGCAAAAATGAAATTGTACAAAAGGTATAAATGAAGATGATAATGTGTCTCTCAATTACTTGCTTTAAGCTAATTTTTACAGAGTTGTTGCAGCAGTTTTAGTCAAGTTGAGATGTTTTGTGATCGGTCTTATTTGGTTATTTCCACGATGAAATATTTGCTATTTGCAGGGAAAGCAAAATGCCATTTATAGTTGCCATGGGTTATACACAAAATGGAGCAGTTGCTTATTTGATCATTTTAAGTAGGAAGTTAACAGAACAAAAGAAACGACATTTATATTGGACAGTTTCATTTCGAGTCTGCCAGCTCAGGTGTAACAATAGCGAACTTTTAAAACCCCTGAAGTTCAGCAGTTTGTTTGTATGGAGGGATAAGATACAACGCCCACAGTAGCAAACGATAACCCCATTCAACGTTTTTAGCATTACAACGTGCAGTATTTGTCACAGCGTGTTCAGTGCTCACAAGTAATGTTCAGGCAAAATAAATCTTCAATCAAGAACCTGCCCTTTTTTTTTTTTTCTTTCAAATTCTTAACTCCTGACCCTGTCGAGTTCTGTTAAAGCAAATCAATAGCTTTACAAAAGGAGATTCTGATTCTGAAGCCTGCATGTAACAGATAAACTAGCACAATTGTTTTAATAGGCCATGGAGAGTGCATTTAAGGCCTTAGCAAATTTTATTAGTTCCTACAACGAAGAAATGAATTTTCATAGACAGATTGCCAGCATGTGTCAGGGGTACAGTATTGTGAGGCCTGAATGGAAGCGTTAATGTGCATTGAGGTGATAATTCAGATAGCCATTCACAAGCTTGCAACAGACATCATCATTGTCAAATGAAGGATGATTCTTGATTTTTGTGTTGGTGTAACTAGATAACAGTGTAATTAATCATCTTTGTGTTTGTTGTTGTCAGGCAGTAGAATAAACATATTTGGCACTGAGAAGGATTACTTACAAATTATTTACTATTAAACCCTTCCAAAGATTCACTTAACAAAGGCCATTTTAATTAATTACTTTTTTGTTATGCAAATATGATCGGCTTACCTTTATCCTTTACTTGTACTGTAGTAGATTATGATAGCATTGAAACACTGCTTTATGCAAAAGACAGAAAACTGTGGTCAGCCTTTGATGCACAAAGCATGTTTTTTTTTTTTACCTGAAAGCACAAATAAAGCTAGGTGAAATAAACATAAAATGATAGTATTCATGTGGTTTGTCCCTACATTTACACTGCTTCTTAAAAGTTCTGTTGTATTTGTGGTGCTTAAGTAAACAGGAAAAGAAAAATGTTTTTTGTTTTGTTTTATACACTATATTCATTAGTCTAGCTTCTTTATAAGTGCAGACTTAAACAGTATAATTATATAATTAAGGGGCATGAAAGTTTTGTGACTTGTTCAGGTTGGTACAGTGATTTGGAATTTTAAATCCGTTGCCTTATTTCTGGTTTAAAGTCCAGTACCTCAGTGGCACACTGTGTCAAATGAGTGTTTGTTCATCAAGCAGAGTAAAAACTGAGACTGTTACATGAATGCTGTTTGAAAGTTGAAATACTTTATGCGTATGATACATTAACCTACTACAAAAATACACACTTTGTACTTTTTACTGCATAGAAATAAAGTAGTTTAAAAGCAAAACAGTATAGCTATATCGTATTATGGTTGCCTGAATGAAAATGCCTTAAATAGTGCTAAGCAATGAAATGGTCCGTGTTGTCGTCATTAGTTTTCCAGATGTATTATGCATGAGATGACTCGAGCAAATGAATATGGGTAAAATTACATGAGATACAAAATAGATTCACTCCAGTTCAATGTTGCACACTCAAAAAAGTGAGCGCAGTGCAGCTGCCCTCTTTAAATGACAAAATCTGCCTCCTTAAAAGGGTGTGATTAGAAAGCATGACACAGCTGCATCTTTTAGTGTAATCATAATGTGTGAACCCTTTTTTTTTTTTTTTTAAGAAACTGTTCCAAGACAAAAATAGAAAAGTATCTCTTCATAAAATACACATCAATTTGTGTTTTTAAATTTGATATGTAAACCACTATGATTTGATTAATTAGTTTATGCCACTCTATATTGGTCACTATAATAAACTAGCAATGTGAATAAGAATATTTGTTATGCCCCTTTTATGTAGGGCTTGGGGTCCAGTGAAACAAACACATGTCTTATTAAAAATCTTGGTCCGGATTACCTTATCACCTCTAAAGATTGTGCTGGCAGTACCTTGTAGCATCAGTAAAATCGGTACATGATTAAGGAAGGTATCATGGTGGGTAGCAAAATTCTTGCAATGAATGGCAAAGAAAAGCATTGTTGTACATGTGTTGGGTAATGGATGCTGATAGCAGTGAGTTGATAAATTTGCTCACCTGACATGTTTGTCAGCATGTGCATCATAATTTAGAACATCCACCTGTCTGTTTTTCTTAAAGCACTTATCCAGATCAGGATCATGGGGCAGCTGAAGCCTGTCCCAACAATCATGAGGTGCAAGACAGGAACCATATCTGGACAGGATATCAGCCCATCATAGGATAAACACACACACACGCTAGAGCAAATATAACAACACCAATTCACCTATCCTGTATGTGTTTGACCTGTGTTGAGGAAACCAGAGCACACATACATATTAGTTAATTTTAGGCACATTTAAATTTTTGATTCATTTCATGGGTTAATAACACTTGTGTTTCTTTAATATCTAATGAATAAGCAAACAAAAAATTGGGGAAAATGAAGGAGTTTCTTCGTTGTGAAGACAACCCAAGCAATTCTCACAGTCATAATGAAGTGCACACCAGCGTAAAAAGCGAACCCGTGATTTTAGTACTCCCAACAGTTCAGTCGAGTTGCATTTAGGGGATAAGGATCAAGCATATTTACAAGCCAAAACATTTCACATGTCTTCTTTATATATTGATTAGTCCTTTTTCTCCTTTCCTTTTAAAGTATGGTGATTAGAACCCAATAAAATTAAATTAATTCCTATATTAATTTCTGAGAATTTGATTAAACAAATAACATAACGTAAAAATGCATTTTTAAATTATTGAACTTTTTGATGACTGCAACGAAGACTGCATCCAAATGTTTCGTGCACCTGTTAATCAATTCCATGTGCAGGCTTTGAGGTGTTTTGGCTCATCCTTATTTATAGAATTATATATTTTTTTATTAACTGGTTACTTCTGATCATGCCACATTGGTGCCCATTGCATATATATTAAGGTTACAATTTGAATATGTATTGCGGTTTGAATATTCAAAATCGAATTGAAAATTTCAAATACCTCCATTTAACATCACCTTACTTTGTGTAATTTTTAGAGTTGCTGTCTCTTAGTTGATTATTTTCATTAACATCTTGTTAATATTTTTGATGGAAAGATCTGTAGTAATGGATGAAAAGAAAAGTGTTCTGTCCAATGAGATAGAGTAAACTTTACTTTTTCACATGTGAGCTGCTTTGCAGAGCCTGCTTTTCATTTAGAAGAACTGGCCAACTGCAGACAAGAGCAATTAATAATGATAAATATGCCACGCTAGGAGGAATTTCAGATTCTCCACACTCACAAGCTGATGTAATCACAGAAAAAGTGGAGATGTGTGCATATCATGCTATGTGTTTCATTCTAAGACCTTTCAAATGTTGCTTAATATGTGACTGATTGTGTATTCGTCCTTACAAAAAGTGACAGAGACGCTTGGAGTGTTCAGCTCATGCATGGAGCCCAGATCTGCTGGTAAAATCTAGAATTAATTATTCAATAAGATTACAGGTGGAATTTTAAATGTTGTTCATTTGATGTGATGCCCAATAACATTAAGATTTTGATAATGTGTAAATCACATCATAGGTTAAATTAATGCAGAAATGCATGGATTGTTAATTATGAACTTTTTTTTATTGTTACGAGTCCTTTTGAGTTGTATGTTAAATTGATAAAATATTATACTTGTTGACATTAATTTCTTTGATTTTGTATTGTCTACTTTATGATTCAGTCCATATTGCTGAGTTATGTAACACAAGGAGTACTCATATGTATCCCTAAGTGTAATCAACACAGAAAAGTAAAATGCTCCACATTTCACAGGATGGTGATAATCTTCGTTTTTCCGTAGGAATTGCTATTCTTGCTAGTGAAGGGCACTAATGTGTCTACGTAGTATTATAGTAAATATCTTCTAATAATGCCTTTAGTTGCAAAATAAAGATGAGTCCTTACGTAGGCTGTTTTCATACTATAAAACTCACAAGGTGGCAGATAAATGTCTGTTGTTTTTAGCAGAGCATCATTCCTCCTGAGGTCAACCGTAACAAGTAAATATCACTTAATGGAAAACAGCTGGCTCTAGTTGTAGAAGACGATAGATAGATCAAGAATATTCTGCGCTTGTTTGTGATAGTATGCATTATTACATATTATGGCAAGAATTTTTCATTTCGTTTCAAGTCTTTGTAGATAATTATTTTTAAGAATAAAGTGCCATTATCTAAGCTGTTTTAGTAATATTCAGAACTGACCACCCTATAGTGTAGAATATTTCAGATGTTTAAGTTCTGTCTCGCTCCATCTTGCTTAAAAGTGTAATAACTCACCTTTCTTGAGCATGCAAAATTTGGGGAAAAATTGGTAAAAATATGCATGCTTTTGCTTTCTTTCTTTCATTGTCTACTACATAAAATATTAACTCCAGAAATTTATGCTGTACCTCATTTCTTATTCGAATAACATGAAGTAGATATTATACGTGCTCTTTATCTGCTGGCCACCTCAGTTGGGTTATTGTCATGTAGATCATGGCTGAGTGATCATTTGTTGATTGATATCTTAATTTGTCTCCATGAATAAGTTCAAGTACAAACTAACTAGTATAGTGCTTAATAGTGATGTTAAAGAAACCTTGTGGTTTACAGGTATCCCATTATGATATTTCACTGATGGCTAATACAAAGTAAAATCAATGAATCCGGAGTCATTTGATTCATTCTGTGACCTCTGCCTCCAACAAGCAGTACTTACCAAGATGCCAAGGCCAAGCTCATGTTTGACTGGCAGGCACCTTTAATTCCTTGTCGTCTTAGGATGATTCTCGGTCTGATCCATATGTATAACACTTTCGGCTCCATTGGATTTGGTGTTTCTTGTTTATGGGACTTTACCTAAACCTGTCTGTCTTTATCATTTTCATATTTGTAATTTGCCCTAATCATGTGCTGTCTAATCTCTGCATTTTCACTTCCATGAGCATATATTAAATGTTTTTATTTTAATTATATTACTTATTGCGTGGCTGTTATTGTCTTTGTTGCATATGTAGTCCTTTGTTCACTATGAAACCTACTTGTCTTGTATTCTCCTCTGTTATGTGACTTACAGTGGGGGAAAAAAAATTGGAATTATCACATATAACATTTTTGTATGCGGTTATTTAAACTGAGCTTCTCAAAATAAAGATAGGTGGTGAGGCCATTGATCATATTTGTTAATACGTTTTTTTTTTTGTGACCTCTAGGTGACCATAATTACCATAGTAAGCTCTTCATTTAGGTGACCTCCATCCACCCAGCACTCCGAGGTGACATGTTTCTAAATGTCATGAATATTTTAGGAATAAAACCACTTAGAAAGAATACCTTGCACTCCAGTGTAAATTTGGAATGTGTTTATCTGTCTGATTCAAAAACATCCAATGTATAGCATTCTCAAACTTGCCAAAAAATATTATGCTGCTCATTTCATAGAGACTTGTATACAGTTTCATAAGCGAAGTCTTTACTTTTGACAAAATTGCTTTTAAATTGATTGATATTTTCCATTAGTTACCCTTCTGTGGATTTAAGTAGGTGAAATCTTGGCTGAATCTCAGTGCTTTATTAGCCAAATTGGAGTGTATTTACAGGCATGGTTCCGACTTTTGACCTCATGCTGCATACTCCAGAGGTTTGTGGCCTTCAGCCCTTGCACCTTTAGGTACTTTATTAATCACTCCGAATTACTTGTTTGCATTTTTAAGACTCCTGGGTACAGCTCTCCGCATAAAACAGCAATGTTAACACGATTAAAAAGGCAAAGGCAGGCTTTCCCAGCCCACAAGAGAGAAGGTCAATCAATCCACTCTGGTATACTGTGGTAAAAGGTTTTGTCTGATTTTAATCACTTTAAGCCTCAGCAGAGCTATTTGCCGATGTGACTTTTAATTTGCTGCAAACTGGGTTTAGTGACATCTGCTCAACAGATTGTTTCTGGGAAATAAACGGATCAGAGCCCAGAGCAGTGGATTACATAGGAGGTCAGTCATTGATACTGGTGATGTGGAGAAAGTCTTCAATGAAGCCAGTAAATGAGTTGCTCAGCCACCATCAAAATTAGATAATCTTAATTTGGTCGACATTTGAAGTGTTACAGCCAGCTAAGTGTTGACTACTTCAAGTTCACAGCTCCATATTCTGTAGACTGTACTGGGCAGCAAGCTGTTTCTTTTAATTCTTTACTCTGCAGATATTGGTGGAATCAAATATTTTTTCATTCAGTCACAAAGTGCTCTAAAGTGGAGTATTTTTTGTGAACAAGTTTTACAGTTTTCAAGTGTCAAGATTTATAATTGTTGCCTTATAATTGAGAATTAGTTGCTGAACCAAAAATTTGAGTACACTTAATAATTCCTTTACTTATTTTTTATTTTCCGTTGTTTTGTTTGTTCTATGCCAGTGTAATATTATCCAAGTGGTACTTTAGGGGGTGTAGTAACACAGTCTGTGCTAACTCTGCTTTAAGACAAATACTTTTTAAGTAATTAGCAGAAGTTAGGACACCTGTTCAAAGTGTTTACTTGAACTTGCAAGGCTTAATTTACTTTAATTGTTACAGAACATCTGTAGGTTATAACTTGTTAGTTGTTCACTGAAGAAGGCCCATTTGTAATCTGAAATTTCCTTTTTTTCGGTTATTGCAATCCTAAACTTTAAATTTAAACTTCTGGCAGTTTAATATTTAGCTTTTCAGCATTTTAGGTCATTCATTGTTTTTCAGCTAATTACATCTGAAGAAAAACTGAAGTGTTCTTAAATTTTTGACCAGTAGTGTCTATACAGTATATATATCACTGTTCTTTCAATCAGTTGCCCATCCCAGGAATATCAATAAATTTTCTCCTGATTCAGATGTTATCGCACATAATTTAGTTGTGACTGAAATTAACTCTTCTTTATGAACCAGAACTGTGATGCTTTCAGTTTGGTTGACAAAGCAGACAAGCTTTGCCCCTATTCTTCTTAGTTTCTTCACACATCTTAATTCTTGCTCCATCTACTCTGATGGTTGCATCTGGCCAAATATTCATAACCCCCCTCCCCCCCTTCTTTATTTTTTTTTAACTGTTGTATTCATGTCATGTACTGTATATAAAAAAGACACTTTTCAGTGCTTATCAATTAGAGCTTAAAGGCCTGCACAAAGCACCAGCCTATTGCTGGTATGTAATTTGCAAATGTAGGATAGCATGATGAACTCTCCTGCCTCTTAGCTCAAAGGCACTAGGTTTAAATCCCTGCCTGGTCTCTGTCTGTAAGACCTTTGCACCATCCTCCTATGCCTATGTATTTTTATCTTTGTACTCCTGTTTGTTTTCCTATGTTTGCCATCTTTTCAAGCATTTGTTCCAGCCTTGCACCACATGCTATGATAGGCTCAGTGTTCATGTGTTGCTTAAATTGGATGGATATATTTGTAATTGGATGTCCTCTGTACAAGAACATATTGAATTGAAAGAAAAATACGGCTCAGGGTTTCCTGTTATCAGTGCACATCTCTTTCAGGGTTGTGAAGTCGTGCTAGTGGAAAAAAAATATGACAGATTGTTGGGGTTGAGGTGGAAAACAAGTTTCTATTCCAGTGAGGCCTAGCACATTTTAGCAAAATCCTCTCTCATCCAGGTGAAAATCCTTCAGTTATGCTTTTAGGTGTAAAAAGCTGATATTGCTGTCTGTGCTTTAACACTTTCTTCTATGTAATTTTTATAGTAGCACATCAGGAATGTAGTCCTTGGTGCAATGACATTGTTACTTGCCTTTCTCCAACAGGGGCAGGACAGTAGTGCTGCGGCTAGTGCCACCACTTAATTAACTCACCATCATGGGTTCAAATTCCATGCCTGGTCATTGTCCCAGTGGAATTTTCATATTTACCCCATGACTGTGTAGCTTTTACTTGACATACTCTAGCTTTCCTCCCACATCCCCAAATAAATGCGGATTGCATAAATGGTAACATCAGATTAATGCAGTGTGAGTCTGAGGGTTAGTGTGTGCATGACCAATTCCTGCAATGGACAAACTACAGCAATATATCGAAATTTGCAGTATGTATTGTCACAGTATTCTGCGCCTACACTCTTTGAAGAGCGCTATACAAGCATAAACTGAATTGAGTAAGTAATAACAAGTAACATATTGCAGTGTTTAAAGTTTTCAGGCTTCATACCAGATTTCAGGGATATTGCCATCTTAGATTAATGAAATATTCACTGCCAGTTACACCATTTTATTGAGTCAGCTGGAAACCCATAAAAAAAAAAAAAGCAATAATGCTGGTTTTTGTTTTGGATGAATGTTGGCCAATAGTGTAATAGTACTGTTGCAGTTACTAGTGCTATGCAAACAGGGTAGTGTGTTACCCAAGAGGCTTTCTCTTAGTCAATGTGAGCATACTGAGTGCACAGTGGGATCAAAATGGAATCTAAGTTGACCTGGAATGGAGACGATACCAGTGGAATAAAGAAAGGTAGAAAAAAATTAATGATGTTGCTTAGGAAAGAGGGCAAGAGAAAATGCCTTGGATCTTGGTGTTGCAATTTAGATAAACCCAGTGCTTGTTTCTTCACTGTATTATAAGGCCCTGCAGTAAAACATGATTGATACTGTAATGATGCGACATGGATCAAATGCTCAGGGCAGCTATTTGTGCTCTCCTGTGTACTTCAGCATTCCTAGGGGTGATACCTACCACAACTGCTGCCAGACCAGGTATGTTACCAAGACTGCATACTGCCCTGTTTATTGTGGAGCATGACCTGTTACTTGTAATAACTCAACCACTCACTGACATGGGTAAAGTATTGTCAGAGGACTAAAATGCCCTTTCACCTGAAAAGGTGGCAGCAACTTCATCTTCATCTACTCAGAAAATAGACAATACCTTGAAAAAGGGCTGAGTTAGATCATCTACAAGATTGTTTTTAGAATCCAGAAAAATGAGAAAATAATACTGTGCACTTCACTTGTGTAGGGATATAAAAGTTCGTAGTCTGCTTTGCAGTTACTCTCACTCCTTCATTTGATTATTCATGATCATTCAGCAGTCTGTGTTATTTTTCTTCAATAATGTTGTTGCTCTCTCATTTTATTTTCATAGCTGTTAAGAAAAAAAGAAGCACTTTAAAGTTGTTCTTTGTTTATAAATGTATTTAATATGCAAATAGAGTAATTTTCATTTTAGTTATTGCACTAGTTAAATATTCATTTGACACAGCAAAACAAAACACATAAACAGGTTAGCAAGTAGCAAAAAAACTAAGATATATTAGAAACATTTGATTATAGATTTAATTGAAACAAATGCATATATGTTGTGTAAAGCTGATCATTACCCTACAACATTGTACAAAAAAATACAAACAATATAAAAAGAATAGAGAATACCAATCAAATAGTATAGCCGTAGTGGAGAAGATCATTTACATTATGGACTTTTAAAAACCATAGGCTACTCTTTTGATTTTTCGGAGTGCCTTGATGCCATGCTCGTCCGTTTTTGCTCATTGTACAGTTTGTTCCTGCTATTTGGTAACCTGCTCTTTATCGGTTTCATTTGTTGTTGGGGTTTTTTGTGTTTTGCAGGTTGCATATTACAATAGCAGGCAGTTGCTTGATGTTCTAAAGGAACACTTTAAAATGTATTTGTTGGAATGTGTTCAGAATTTGAAATATGTTTATTTTTATGAAAATAATATTAAAGTTTTGTACAAATTAATTTTCATGTTGTTTCAGTTATTGTAGGTTTTTTTTCCTATTCCAAACCTTGGTCCAAAGTTTCAGGCTAAGGATTTTGTGTTGCTTTAAGCCCTATATTTCAGAAGCAAATTGCCAACCCTGAGTTTTATTGCTTTGGCACTGTCTACCAGACTATAAATACGCATCTATAGTTTAAATGCTATAATTTGGCATAGACTTATCACACATTTCCTCGGTTACTTCAGCAACTAAAGGCATTCTTGTTCCTTTTTCAGTGCGACTTCAAGGTTGTTGTTGCAATACCACTTCATCAGGTCTGCTCCTGGGTTCCTGCTATTTATGTATTCTCATGATTGTGGCTTATCAGCCAAATCACTCTAGTGTCAACCGTAAGGTTGATGATGTGATTGTTACTGTAGTTAACTGTGCAATCATGAATGAAAAGTAAGTACAGTCTGGAGCCAAGGCAGTAGCCTTTAGAGGCACTTGGGTTTAAAATCTGTGTGGCTCTGTTTTTGTTGTCTTTCTTTTACCACCTGTGGCCTTCTCATTAGGAGGCCCAGTATCGAGATGCACATGAAGCTGCCTAATCAAGTATTATTATTTTCCAGAATGCAGAACAGCAGCATTTACACTCATAAAACAGCAGGTTCTATTATGTTTAACTCCATCACCTGTCCCAAATCATTTTCCTTTTTCTTCTATCCAGGCAATAGCCATCTTGAAACAACTTCTGCATAAAACAGAAATTAATTTCAGAGTATCCATGGTTAATGGAATTGAATTGCTTTACTTTACAAATGCTTGCTTTATAAATATAACTGGGCTACTGTCTCTAACAATGGGATTAGTGCTCAAGTGTCATGTAGATGTTATTAATTCAAACAATTGACAATAAAATGGAGTCTTCAACAAATTGACGTTGCTCACTGACCATGGGCTGGTTTCTCTTTGAAAAAATCAGATATTATTTTCACTCTTTAAAATTTCCCATCTCCCTAATTAATTTCAATGAACTGCCAATACAGTAATGTATTTCAATGCCTACAAATTGTCAGCTGTATAAAAACATTCAGGAACAATTTCAAGTTCATTATGCTGAATTTGTTGATCTGCAATAAACTGAATTTGTAGATGCTTCAGTGAACACATGATGGATAATCATTTTAGCCTTAGCCTTTTGAAAAATTATACGTCAAGCAGGCTGGAAGTAAGATGTTCTGTGACGGTCTGCTTTTCAGACAAGAGCATTACTGGGGCATTCAGCCATTGTTGAGGATGTTTAGCTGTGAGTTGAGAGAAAAGCACAACACCTCACAGTTCTGGCCAGGCCTCTCACAGCCCTTGCTACTGGTGAACCAAAACACTAACCTCATGTCTGAACATGCAGTGCTCAAAACAGCAGTCCTTTGGATTATTATCTATATATTGCATTATTTAGATTTTCTGTTTCTAAAATTGTGTTCTCATTTCTTGAGGGTGCAAATGCCCCACTTTTCTGGGCATAGTGGTTTTAGCCAGTTGTCCTACTCATCGTCACATTCAAATATTTGCCAGTTATTAAATTAGCTTTCTAAAATATAGGGCCTTGCTCTTCAGTTACATTATGTTATACAGTAGTTATAACATGGCTTCTGTGCTTTTATACTGTATAATCCAATTTGAACCTCTCCTCCCAAGATCATCCAGAAATTAAAGTACATCCAAACTAGTGCTGTTCATGTACCTAATAATACACAAAAGTATTCCCACATAACCTTTATACTTTTTTCTTTACATTGGTTGTCTTTTGAGGGGACAGAAAACAGGTTTCTGCTACTTGTATACAAGTGTCCTGTTTCTACTGCGCCCACATATCTTTGGGATGGATGTACTTACTCCGTCAGCTTATATTGTCAATCACCAGTCTGCATTCCTCTGTTTGAGGACATATTTATTTGTTTGAAGACAGTTAAATGCTAGCACTTCTGGTGTACACTGTAAATTGCATAAGATCATGGGATTGGCTCGACCTTACAATGTTATTTCCACATATTTAATCATTCTGTTATACTTTTATGCAGTAAACACAATAAAACCAAGTTGATTTTGTACAGTTTTTCTTGCAGGATCTCTCGCTGTTATATATTTTTGTTTCCTTATACAATTTTTAAACAACCTTTAGGTGAGATAATGTATGTCTTGTAAATTTGTAAGCCTCCCACTGGTAATTAATATGGATCAGGGCAAGACCTCTTTGGGCTATTTCCAATGTATCTCAGCTCAACATCTAGGTCAGAAAAGAAGTGGTGATGCTAGTTTAATTAGAGACCTTCTATTCAGCTCACACAAGCAGCACTTAAAACTGAAGATTCTGTCCGCCAACTGGAGTAGCAGTGTGATCTGTGTGTCCCTGTGCCTTCTCTGCACCTAAGCATGATATGATTCTTCTGGCTGGCAAGGCAATTTGCTTTAACATTGGTTTTAACTTATTTTAAATGTAAGCTTATCTCAACAGGTTACTCAGAATGCTGAAAATATGTGCAACATGTTAAGATTTAAAATGTAACAGGACATTTATTTATCAAATACAAGTATAAAATGTGATGAATTTGTAAATGCAATCAAAGATAATAATTTGAAACAAAAAAAAAGGGCCTATGTAAATGTAAGGAAGTAAGCCTTTACGGCCTAACGATGCCTCTCGTTTGCCTTTTTAATGTGTCCCTGAAAGCAAATCTATATTAGATTAAGTTCATACAGGGACAACTGATCAACCAAATGTTGAGGATACACTTGTGAAACCAGTAACATGTTTACAAATTAGATTTTGTTGTAAAAATGTAATGCAGCATGAATGACACCCTGCAATACTGAAGTGTTAAGTTCAAGAGGTTAGCAGGGAGACGAGTATCTCACAGGTTTATACATCTCTAAATATTTTTGCTGCAAGAATTTCATAAGCCCACGTTGTCTCTTCAAAGCAGCCTTCCTTTATTTTATTTTTTTTCTTGTGTGGGAGTACAGTTCAGTTCACTTTACACCTCCTGACAGAAGCAGATGTTTAACCCTGGCCAAAATGGAGTCTTATTTACAGGAAATATTTCTGGAAGAGGAGATTTAACTTTTCTAGCAGAGGTCATCTGAACCAGTTGTTATGTTTTTGATCATTGTGCAGTGAAGTTCAGGATGATCTTGTATTTAAAATGACTGAATGGATTTTTGATTTTTCCGCTTACTCCCCATCTTGCTGTAGTGATTCTCAATTTAGCCTTCTAACATCTGGTTGTGCCTGGGTTGCTGGCTACTGTTTAGCTTTTTAGTTCTATCCTACAGTTCCTTTCCCATCCAGACTCCACTAGTTATTTTTACTGCTTTGATTTTGTTTTTATCTTTGTTGTTTTCATTTGTGGATTATTAAGTCTTCTTCCATTTGAGCTTTCATTATTGCTTTATATTGATAGAAATAAAATTTTAATGGTTATAAACAGCATATTGGTGATCAATCTTTAATATTGAACTCACTTATAAACATATCAGTGTATTTGTACAACAAAATGTATTTTTACAAGCACCGTTGCCAATGCACTTTAGCATGTGGGTTAGGGTTAGTCTAGTGTTGGTTTACTCTTTGTGTCCACTGCTGCCATGATAAGCACCAGTTCCCCATTAGCTTAGACTGTGTTCAGTATTGGATGGATGGGTCATGCTTTCTTCTACATAAATGAACTGCAGCAGAGTAAATGTGCTTTATGCAATAGATGAAAGTTTATAAGTGAACAGTATACAATACATTGTAAATTGTGAATCTTTTAGATTAAAAATTATATTGAAAGATTATTTTAGCTGACTGTACAGGTGTTTTATATTCCTGCATAGCTGCAAGTCTTAGTTTCTCTACTTTTATAGACCAGTTTCCCATGTTAATGTCACCTTTTACATGATGTATGTCTGCTTCTGTACAATTTGTCTAAATTGTCCCAAAATCTAAATTTGATTTATATTAAAGTTATAAAACCTTCATTCTTAGTTCTTTTCTGACAGTATTTTGCAGCATTTGCAAAATTTCTATATTCTGTATGCATTTTTGTTCAGATCTTTTTCTTTCACGTTTTCTAAATATTTATTAGGATATGTGAAATTGGAAATTTTAACACATTATATTACAATTTACATTTAGTTGGAGTTGGACTCTAGTAACCCAATAACTGTTTTCAACTCCGATAGCACAGCCCTGACTCCAGGTGATTATACATTAGTTGTCAGCTTGCATACACAAGCCTACCCCTACAAGTTCAGAGAAAAGCAAACCTTTTTAGATTTTGTTTGGTCGAGTTGCAGACTGATAGACTGAGTCACCGGGGTTGTCAGACTACACAACTGGTGGTCATAGGAGAAGGACACAGCTGCCTTCAAAATCTCTCCTTAAGGAATGGGGTTTTAAATTGCAAGTGTGCCATCTTCACTTCATCTCACCATGTAACCGTAAAAAGTTATTTAGCCTTTGTGTTCAGTTGTGTGTGCCTGCGTAGAAAGGTAAGTTGGTAGATATTACTTTAATCTAAATCATGTAAATATAATCATATAGCTATAACAAATTTATTTGGCTTTGTAAGCTGCTGTTTGCAGTCAAGGAGAATGATTTTTTTATCAAGACTTAACACTTTTTTTTTTCTTTGTTGACATTACTTAAAACCAACCTTTTTATAAGACTTTTTTTTCCTTATGATAGTGTAACCACAAGGGGGCGCCAGAGAGCCCCAAACCACAAACACAGTCATACAGCACACACTATAGGAATAAAACACTGGATTTTTTTATTCCCTCTTAAGTACCTTCTCACAGACCTGTTCCAACAATCAGCCACAGATATAGTTACAATCACAATGAACCATTAAATCTTCCTCTTTTCCGTTCTCCCATTGAGTTTTGCCCTTTGACTCTGACTCCTCCATGTGTGGCAGTGGGCTTCCTTTTATACTGGACCCAAGAATGCTTCTGGGGTCACGCACGTCTTCCGGAAAACACTTGCAGGCCATAATGAAAGTGGGGAGGAGTCATCCCCCGACAGCACCCTCTATTAATCCCAAGGGACCCCTACAGGGCTGCACTTCCGGACTCCATCTCCCTAGCACCCCTGCAGGAGTCCCGACTGAGTTCTCTTACGAGGACCACTGCCACCTTGTGCATGGGGGATGGATCCACTCCCAAGTTCTGGCTTCAACGGGTCCATCCATAATTTCATACCGGCTGGGCACAGAGTTATCTTTCCACCCTGCCAGCCAGTCCATCCATCATTCCTCTTGGGCCTCCCGTCCAGGTAATAAGCCATGCTCCTCTCTGGTTGGATTGCCTGTTCTTATCCCACAAGTGTTAATAATAGTGTTGTAATGTATTAAATATTCTGGCATCCTAATTGATGCTAGAATGGGACAGAGAGACGCTTTATCCATTTTAGCCTTGGTTTAACTCGTATTTTCCTTTTCATAATTTGATATTAGAACCTCATTAAAAACAAGATATTTTAAAGTAAAGTACAGTATTTGATATACATGATGTCAGTTTAATCCTTTTTATACAGAGCTTGGCTTTCCAAAGATGTATTAAGGTTTTGACACATTGATGCTTCTTTCCTGTATTATTAATTTACTAGCTGCACTAAGATGACCTATGTTTATCTGCATATGATTTACATCTCATGAGATAATATTCTGTGAAAATCAGGGCGAGTTTAACTTAACCTAAGAATTTGATTTGACAGACTAAAAAGGATATTGTTGATGAATGTAAACAATAAAACATTTACTGCTCAATGAGTATTTTTAGTAATTAAATCACTGATCTCCGAGACATGGTGTAAGGTATTTGCAGCAGCCAGATGTACCACAGGTGCCACCTGCAAAAGTGCGAATGGCAAATGGCTGAAAATTGCATGGTGTTTGTTAGTTAGTTTTTGAGTGTGTCATTACATTATTCTGTCCATGTTTTAAAATAAGTACAGTCTAAAATCTAGTAAAGATGTTGGGTGAAATTTACCACTGGAAGAACATCATGTTGTGGTAATGCAACATGGAATTACTTGTAGTAAAACATTTGGGAAGAGTGATTGATTAAACTTCTTTTTCTTTACGTAGGTTGAAGCCATCCTCATTAACATTTTTGGTGGAATAGTGAACTGTGCCATCATTGCCAATGGTATTACTAAGGCCTGCAGAGAACTTGGAATGACTGTACCATTAGTGGTGCGACTCGAAGGTGAGAACAATAAAACGTGCTTTCCTTGTTTTTTTACATTTAAGATAGCATTTCAAAGCACAGTCTGCCAAAATGTCTCAGCATGCTGGGAAAAGCATCAGGGAGAGCTCATGTTATGAGTTTTTCGGAGTCGTTTTTTGTAATAGACAGTAGTCATTTAATATAAATAATAGTTTAGAAAATTGAATGAATTTATTGATAAATATATTTAGTTGTAAGACTGAAAAATGTTTTTCTTATTATTTGGGAAGCAGCAATATCTGGCTTTAGCAATGCTTATAAGGCATACAGTATATTTCTTTAGGTCAGTAAGCACAATAGTGGTTGGGACATCTGATTAGTCACTGCTTGCTATGCTCCATAAAATCTTTTGCATGCATTTGAAAGCTTATCTGTCATAGAAGTTTGTATTTAATAAGCTATAACTTAATATTTACTTTAGACATAGTAAACTAGTACAGACATTGTGTTTTGACACATAATTGTGCCAATTCATTTGTAAATAGATGGATAGATAGATAAAGAGAGAGAGAGATAGATAGATACTTTATTAATCCCAAGGGGAAATTCACATAATCCAGCAGCAGCATACTGATACAAAAACAATATTAAAGAGTAATAAAAATGCAGGTAAAAACAGACAATAACTTTGAATAATGTAACGTGTAACTCGGGTGGAATTGAAGAGTCGCATAGTGTGGGGTCTCCTCAGTCTAGCAGTGGAGCAGGACGATGACAGCAGTCTGTCGCTGAAGCTGCTCCTCTGTCTGGAGATGACACTGTTCAGTGGATGCAGTAGATTCTCCATGATTGACAGGAGTCTGCTCAGCACCCGTCGCTCTTCCACGAATGTCAAACTGTCCAGCTCTGTGCCTACAATAGAGCCTGCTTTCCTCACCAGTTTGTCCAGGCATGAGACGTCGTCCTTCTCTATGCTGCCTCCCCAGCACACCACCACGTAGAAGAGGGCACCCGCCACAACCATCTGGTAGAACATCTGCTGCATCTTATTGCAGATGTTGAAGGACGCCAAACTTCTATGGAAGTATAGTTGGCTCTGACCTTTCTTACACAGAGCAACAGTATTGGCAGTCCAGTCCAATTTATCATCTAGCTTCTTGTTCTTGTTAAAGGCACTATGCTGTAAAACCATGTGCCAAATAATAGCCTCTTTGTACTTCATGGCCATTGCACCATTTTCTGTAAATTCCTTATTTTTCTTCGACCAATTTTGAGAAGCATAGTTTTAACGATACTGAGCATCATTGGCAAGGTTGAAAGTGTGCTTTAAGAATATTGACATGTTCTAATTTTATTTTGTTGACATTTTCAGATGATAACAGAAAACATGATGTATTGGCATATGTTATGTGTTTTATTTTACACCGTCATTTTTATCATTACCATTTTCATTCTGCTTTGCTGGTGAGGGCTGTGGTTAGCAGCATGCTGCGCTGGTCTTACTATCCCCCTCTATTCCCCATAGTTTCCTCCAGCTGTTATTGAGGAACACCCAGACAGGAATATGGAGAGAGACATAAACTTGCCAGTATGTCCTGGGTATGCCTGTCACTCTTCTCCCAGTGAGCTGTGCCATATACCTGTGAACAAATCACTAAACATATTCTGAATGCAATTAATGAGCAGGTGGTCCCCTAAAAATAAAAGAATATGAGTGTTTAAATTTGTATTCAAGGTGCTTGTTCTGACTAAGTGACTTTTAATATGATAAATGTAAATTTGCTCCACAATACATATATTTTTTAAGCCCTTTTCAATATTTGGTTTTTAAGGAAGACTCAAACCTCTGGGACATAGAAGTAGTAGTTCTACCTATACTACAGGCCTTACTTTTAGTGGTGTGAATGACATTTTAAGAATGTCTGTTACCACTTACATTCCTTAATTGCTGGACCTCTTGGTTATACTTAGAGGGTGTAATGGAGTTAAAGTAATTTGCTTAAGTATGCATGCAGCTAAAGATTAGGTTTATTTTACATTTGTGATAAGTAATATTTTGTTTTCACTTTTTCTTTCAGAATTTCAGTAGATTAGGGAGAAGTAAGTATATAGTAACACTAAAATAAATAAAAACTCATGGAAATCCACACTCAATTCATATATGTAGCCAGAATATAGAAATACAGTATCCGTAGAAGTATCAGTATAAACAAGGTTCAGTTCGCACTGTGTAGTGCAAATAAAGTACATTCAACACTCCTGGTATTCCTAGTTAGCATTCAATCAGCCTGGACATTTAGCTATTCAGGACACAAGCTTCTGGCTACAGTAAGAAGTAGCAAGACTACAGTTAAGTCAAATACACAAAGACATTTGTGGAAAGTTAACTTAAAGGGAAGGCATCTTATAAAACTAGATGAATTTTATATTTATCACCTGCCCAATAGCAGCTCTCATTGCATTTCTTGAAATATGAAATCTGTATTCATCCTACAGGAATAGTTGTATAGACGTTAATATGTGAAAGTTCTGATTCTTTAGTCCTTTATATTTTATAATTACAGACCTCAGTTTGCACTCCTGTATTTAAACAAATGGTTTGTTATTTCTGGATTTCCAATTACCCTTAGCAGAAACAGGTTCAAGGTAATTAGACATGCCACTGAGAAAAAGAAATGGATTAAAAACACAAGGGCTGATGCTGGTTCTGATTTTTGTGGTTACAGGACTGTATTAACCTGCCTGTACTCTGACAATTAAGGACGCAGAGAAGGTGGCCGATGCTCAGTTTGTGTGCTTGTAATGTTTGAAAAGACTCATTTTCAACCAGAGCATTAAAGATCATAACAATAAGGGAGATGACATTTTAAACGTCCTGTTACAGTTGAATACTATACCAAATCATATTCTAGTTTCTTTTCTTTTAAACAGTTTTTATTATAGGTTATGTTTTAAATGAATTAATTCCTCTGATACAGTTCCTGTACTCTTGATTAAAATCTCTTTGATATTCTGTTCACTGAGGTCCAGTAGTTTCATAGATGATCTAACAGATACAGAGTTGGCCCAGACTTCAGGTGTCTTCCCCTCCTCATGTACTGTGACGTGATTAGATGTTTGAAAGGCAACATATATTCCAGTGAGTAGGTTCAAAAAATATATCAATATTTGATCTGTTTCAGTTTAAAGGCACTTTATTGATGTTGCATGCATAGCAATGCCAAAAACTTAAACTAATTCATATTAATGAAAAAGGGGTACATGCAAATAGGTTTGTTTGCAGGATGTCACCTTTAAACCTAAAGAAATTACCACACTTCATTTAATGTTTTTTTTTATTTCTAATTTTATGTTAAAGATAGGTAAGGATTTGTTAAAGTGAAGACATGTCAAATCTAACAGCTGTTTCTGCCATTCTAATGGTATTCTTTATCTGTATTAACAGAACTCTCGCTTGCTCCAGATGTTAAGTAGAAAACACAGCTGACAGAATTTGTCTGCTAAAAAAATGTGGAGAGCAGCTGTTGTTAGATCAGTCTTCTTCTGATAAACATTCTGCATTGGAAAGTGATATACGTGGTGTCATTTTTTTCATGTAGTGTCCTGCAAAACCACCTTTAGAAATGAAGCGTGACTGAATGAGACATGAAATTGTTAGCATTTTATTATTGTCTACCTTGTGAGTAGTAAGGAGAATGTGTGCATAAATGGCTTCTCTTTTAGTGTGCGTGTTCTTTGTGATTCACATAACTGCACCTGAATGCCTAGGATGTTCAGGAATGCACTTTTTTTTTGTTCATTAAATACATCTCATGTCAAAAAGTCATTCGCACATTTATCGTTTGCTTTTTGCTGGAAAATGCAAACTTTAGAGCTCTCTGTAGGATAGTGGCTTAATTTTTGTATTGGATAGGCTTTGAAACTCCTACTACAAATGCAAGATTAACTACCTTTCACTTTCCAGTGTAGTTCTGACTTGCTTCAGAAACTTTTTGTGGAAATTATTGGCATAGTTTCTAGGAGAGTTTTGATTCCCTGGATACATGCCCCATTTTTTGTTAAAGATACTAAAAAACTGCTTCTGGAATATTAATAGGGTACATAAATCACACATTTATCACATGTATTAGACAGAAGCAAAAGAAATCTGCTTTTATCCCATTTTTGATTAAGCTTTAATTTTTAACATGTATTTATTTTTTGTTTTCATACACATTTCAGCAAATACAGTCTTCTTTAGAAATTAAATCATTGGGACTTTCACATTATTTTAAACCATTATGGAGAAACAGTCTCTTTGATCTAATATAACTAACTATAGTACTATTTTAAGTACAACCACTTTACTCTCATAGCAAACAAATTGGTGTGTGGTACAGCAGCACAGAATAAGTGCTGCCATTTTCCCTAAGTTCTAGTGTATTCTAATTTGGTCATTTTCAGTCTTAATAGTTTGTTCCTTTATTTCTAGGCAGGGAATGTAGGTTATTTTTTTTTTTTTTCTTTTGTAATGTACATGACAACCAGAATTTTGGTGTTTTCAAAATAGAGATCTCGTATCTCTATATTGTATAAAAAAATCCGGGACGAGACAAAACTTTTTCAGATATAACCACACCTGGGGCCGGAAATAAAAGACAAAGAGTAGATGACAAAGTAGAACGTCATAAAGAATTCAAAAACATTGGCGCGATACACATGCAGAGCAGGTTAGTGATAATGGGAGTACTAAAATTTGAAAGTCTCAAAAGTAGGGTTAAGTAAGGGTTAAGATAGTAAAGATCGCATTAGTGCAAACAAATGGAAATTATTTCTTGGTGAAATAACGGAACAGCGAAAAGAGATGGAATATATTGTTCAGATTTAAACTTTAAATCAGAGACTTGTAGATCGTCTGATTCGTGTTGCCATCAGGGAGAAGTAGTGTTTCTTCCCAATGAAGAGGCATATCTGCAAGAATTAAAAGATTTGTTGTTTGGTGAAAGTGAAATCCACATACGTAAGTGACAGAGACGCAAAGTGGCTGGTGTGTAGCGCAGGCCGGGAGGTTGGCGAGTGAAACTCCCTAGTCTATTTTGAAAAGGTGAGTCCATTTATTCCAAATGCATACATACCAAGTTAATAGCAAAATTCCTACATTTCACTTTTCATTAAGGTCTCTACTTAAAATGGCGTTATTAAGCACTGTAGGTCAATTTCAGTTGCCTGTTTTATTTGTAGGCACTTCAGCCGATACCATTTATTTAAATCCAAAAAGACTTTCAGATCCTAAGTGCATAATACAGATATTTTCATATGTCTGCACTCTGGGTATTATAGGGGAAAGAGACTTGGTAAAGGTCAAACTAGCTCTACTTTCTGAAACCTTGATAGAAAGGAAAATTCACTCAAAGTCATTTTCTGTGGAGATTTTTACACTCGTTTTCAATTTGTACAGCAACAAAACAAATTATGTTAAAACATTTCAAGCGGTTGGAGAAAAAATTTAATGAAGGACCATCTCTAGAATGTATACAATGTTGTTGTAAGAGAGTGCTTTCAGTATTGCACATTCTGCAATTTAACACTGAACAATCATAATATAATGTCTTGATGCTGGCGACATTTTAATCGAATATTTAACTGTCATTTATCCATTTAAAAAAGAAGTGAATATGCTTCTCCTCATATCCACTTTCTGAACCTGCTTCGCCACTACAGAAGAGTGCATAAAAAGTCCATACACTGACAGTGACTTATATTGGGTCATTGGTAAATTTGATCATCAACCTTTGTTCTTTAAAAAAAGGAATTGAAGAAGTTTTAAATATGTAGTTTTGATCTCTTGACAAGCATTCTCCAAGACCAGTTGTGCTATGCCGTACAAATAAATAACTCTAATGCAGCTTCATTTAGTCCACGTCCATTCATCCTTCTGCCTGTACCATGCTAAACGAGCAGCCACTGCAGATCTCACCAGTTTACCCATGAGTGTCAAACATAAGCTCACGTTTTCTTTATTAATCTTTGAAGCCTGACATCCTGTGTCCTCCAATATGGAATCCTGTTATTACTGCTGTTTTCCTTTAATATCTATAGTAAGTGAGATGTCATTTTCTGCTGTATATTGCACAGTTGTGCTCGTGAAGCTAATGAATTGTTCCCCCTGTGTATCTTGTCTAGTTGCAATTTACGGACAGATTTAAGCACAGCACCATTTATTTAAGTTTAGAAGTTTTGTTGGTTTTGTCTTCACATTTCTAATTTGTAAATTCCATTGCATTAAAATTTCTTCTGATTGTCATGTAGTGAAAACCAATGGTAAGGTTCTTCTCAGTGTCTTTCGAAGTGTAATTTGATGGATAGGTGACACTGCAGTTTGAATTGTGCCAGATGATGCAGCGTCATGCTAGTGAGGAACCATATAACATCATGTAACTTGTTAAGGTGGAATTTTTGAACTGAGTCAAGAGTACGTGCATGTATATTGTTCCTTCAATCAGTTTCTATGAGTGTCGTTCAATCCTAATCAAAAGTTACAAAATGAACGTGCCTTTTGTCACCATTTGTGTGCTGTATATGAAACAAAATGTGTCTGAATGGTTTTAAGAGAGCATTTCCTATTTGGTGTGTGTGTGTGAGAACGCATGTTTGAGCAGAATGAATACAGTAATTGTAAGCTGATTTAATGGAGGGTGAGAGTGAAAATACCCTGCTATGTAGTTATTGTGAATTATTAATTGAACGCCTTCACTAGCCAGGATCATATTATTCTTAAGCAACTCTACCTTCAGTTATGAAGGTTTAGAACTATTGTTTCTTGTACATATCATAGCAGGGTGTCTTTTGTATTTTGTGTATTATTAATGTTTAAATATATTCACTCCTCCTTCCTCTTAAATTGTTTTCATTACAGACCCGATTGCTATAACAGTTGTATGCTAAATTTTCAACTCTAGTCAATTTCACATGCATTCCTTTGCTTTGTTTTTAGCTTATAATTTTAAAGATGGTATACTAATAATTGTCATTCTTTTGGTAAACACTTAACAAGCATTGATAGTATAAATATGTGCATTTTTGTAAAATATTGAACATTACATGTAAATTGCATCTGAATATTATTTACCATAAAAGACATTGCTCAAAGTATAAATATGTGATACAGTACCAGCCAAATAATGCAAAGAGAGCACAACATGTGTTTCGCTTTATTTGGGGCTCATCAGGTGTGCGCACCTTTGCTTCCCCTTAAAGGGATTAAACCTTGGACATTAGCGCCTGAGGCAAAGCCTATGATGTTGTGCCACGGCGTCTGGTTGGCTTACTTGACAAGGTGAAGATCCAAGTATTAGTTTCATAGGTCTGAATCGAAGTCTGATTATTTGGATGGTTTCCTACCAGGTAATGCTTGTGGTTGGTCAGACAGTTGGCAAACATCTGCCATGTCCTCTCAGTTGCGAGAAGCAGATCATAGATATGTGATACATTCATCCATCCATTATCCAACCCGCTATATCCTAACTACAGGGTCACGAGGGTCTGCTGGAGCCAATCCCAGCCAACACAGGGAGCAAGGTAGGAAACAAACCTCAGATGTCAGTGAATGAGGTGAAGCCTCTGACATTGCGCCATGGTGGCTTGAAGAATGTTGTCAGAAAGGTTGGAGTTAGTATAGTGTGCCTAGTTTTATCTTCTGTTGCATGATAGGGATCAGTCTTGACTGAACCTCCATAGTCTCCTTCAGTACAGTGAGTTTGTGTAGGCACTGGTGTTCACCCACCACTAATCTCACATTTTGTCTGCTAGTAGTTACCCATCCAATTTCAGTCCATATCTCCATAGAGAATAGGGTCCTACTCTTCCATTCCTCCAAAGTGGAAATGGAAGCTTTTGTGTGCTTAGTGTCTACAGTAAACCTGAAATTGAGATTTAACTTTATTATTAAACATGGTAATGACCCAGAAGCATGACAATAGTATGGGGACTGCAGAAAAAAAATTAAGGATCTCAAGTGGCCTGTTCAGAGCTTTGACTTGAATTTAAATGAAAATCTTCAGACTGAATCGGACCCACTATTTTCCCCATTGCAGTCATACTGTCATGTGACATTGTTAAATCAAGTTATGGTACTTCAGGGTAGACCTTTCCAAATAAATTTTCAGCAGAGGGTACTTGCATCAACTAGTCCAAGGCTGTGCACATAAAATGTAACTGTTTTCTTGATCTTTATATCAATTTATTTTCTTAAAATACGGGCAAGTGTCCTTTTTTTCACTGGAACACTATGTTGTAGTGTGTAAACTAAAATTTAAAATGGATCAAATGCACCTTGCTTTCACAGTGTTCTGAATATTTTGAAAAATGATACAGATATTCTATAGGCAATATACTGTAAGTACTTCTGGCAAGCAGCATTCAGCCTTTCTACTGGCTTCTGTGTCTGACTTTACCATTAACTGACACACTTGTTTAATGTAAAACACGAAACAGAGCAGAAGTAATATTAACAGACAACTTTCATAGGTGTGCTCTTCACCAAGAATTTTTACAGGCCAGAAGATGTGAGGTGACAAGTATTTCTGCAATCTAGGATTCCACTTTAAGGCAGAGAATTTGTTCTGAAATATTTTTTGCTGTTCATTTTACAGCAGTGAAATATGCCTGTGTTGTCAAATGTACATCTTTATAAAAAAAAACGTGGGCTGCTATGCAGAACAATATGCTCACTTATTTGTCATTGGGAAAAGAAAGTGTTATCAGGTTGACTGTAAAACAGTTTTATGTTCAGCATTATTCTAAATAAATATTTCTCTCTGTGTTCTGAACTGCCAGAACCTAGAATTTTCATTAGTTCTCATTTACTGAAGCATAATTCCCTTCACTCATAGCGTGGGACACCTGCATCACACATCCAGTCTATAAAGGACAGGCAGAGGAAATATATTGCTTACAACCACAATTTGCTCTGTGTCTCTAAAGCATTTCTGTTAAAATTTTTGAATACTTGAGCTGCAGGTATTGAGCAGATGTATGTCACAAAACACTTGACATAAATGCAAATTGGAATAATCAAAGATGCAATGTGTCACTCATTTAATGCTTGAAATCAGGAAGAGGCAAGGAAATGTTCCAAGCCTAAGATTCTTGAATGAATGATTTTTAAGGCATCTTGCAAAGCAGGGTGCCTGGCTTTGTGCACAGATCTTTGCCACCACCCAGTGGCAGAAGGTTAATGGGAAGCTGCTCTCCTGTCTTGATGCTTCACAGTTCTATTGAAAATGCAGAACATTACTGGAAGCCTTGTCATTTCATGTTTGAAACATTACATTTCCTGGCAGTGCATTTAATATGTAAATTATGAACTTTGTCCTATCAATTTCAGCCTGTGTCTAAAGAAAAACATGGCTTTTATGATTTTAACATTTTGAAGGAGGCTTTCCTTATTAGATTTCTGTAGAGTGGCATTTGAAAAGATTGCCTATCATTCCCTCCCTCAAAGTCCACAGCGCATAAACCATTCATCTGAGGGATTAAGTGAGTGCCAAATTATATAAAATCAAAGCTTATGTTCTCAGAACATGCTGGTTATGGACCTTTTTACTGGTAACCAAGACTGACAGAACAGTTTTGATTTATGTAAATTAATATGAAAGTAATCTTCTTTTGAAGCAAGCATCACATATTAAGATTTTTAGCACTTGTCATTCAGAGGAGCCTTACTTGCTCTGCTTAGACTGTGCAGTAAAACATTTCATTATCTTCAAGATGCTTACCTTAAACAGAGATGCAGCTGCCAGACAGAATGACCACTGCTGCTGTGGCAAGATTGTTATTTACTATTAATTACCTGGATTACTTGCGGAGAATAAACATCAAATTTGAAATGATCTGATAATGGCAGTGTTCGCTCTCTCTCTCTCTCTCTCTCTCTCTCTCTCTCTCATCCCTGCTGTCTAAGCACTAATACATTGTGGTGATGGGAATTTTCACAAAGAGTAGCCCATGGTATTCAAGCAACCATCCCTCACATTTCCACTAGAGGCAGCTTCCATTTCTCTTGGTCTCAGAATTCATAACTCTTGCAGAAGGTATAAGATCAAGGGAGGATGAGTGATACGTTTGTCATGTATCCCAGTGAGACTGTTCCCATGAGCACTCTTATGAGAGCCGTGTGCTAGTAAATGTGCCGGAATCTGTAAACAGCTGTTCTGGAAGGAAGTGTATCCTTTAATAGCAGCTTAAGGTTGATATATTTGCATTATATTCAGTTTATGTATTAATATGTGTTTATTGACAAGGCATATCACAAGTAACCTATATTTAGAAGTCATGTACAAAGTTCTAGTTATGTGTAATTTGGCAGCTTGTTCATTTAAGAGTTGTTGTGTCCATTGTAAGCTGATGTAATCAATAATGTAATGTGTCATTTCACCTACTGCTTACTTTTTATTGCCCTGGATTTTCTGTGTGTCTGTTTTCTGCAAATCGCTGAGCTGTATTCATCTACTTAGTTCTTTTTGTGAAACTTGACTGGAAGAAGAAGTTGTTTAAGACCAGTCCTCTGCAATGCACTTGGGGCTCTTTCTGACAGAGGTTACAATTAAATACCTGACTTGGTCAACTCTAACAGGACTAGAGACAATGCTTTGCATAAATAGCATATTGAGAGCAGAGTATTCTGAAAGCTTCACTCTAACTCCTAATCACCATATGAACATGTGCAATATTGCAATAGCAAAGTGTGTTTTCAGCACTTCTTCCCATACTCACCAAATTACAAAGAAACTTGGAGAAATGCACCAAAGTGTGTGTTTGCTGTCATGCATACATTGCAAATGGCAAGCATTAAGCTTGGTTGCAAAATGTCAGAACTAGAATGAAGTAAGTCCACTATAAATAAAGCAGGGTTAAGCGGGAAAACGAAAAAGAAAAATGCTGAAAAGGAAGATTTGGTGACACAACTCATACCAACAAGTGTATTTTAGTGCAGTAGTTGATGTTGACAGAGATATATAAATGTTCTGTCATATCCTTGCCCTCTCTGTGGTGGCTGAAAATTAAGGCACGTAACAAATTTAGACCATACTTGATAAATTATTCAAAAGAGCTAATTTGAATAAAATAAACAAAAAATTCTGTCTCATATTAAGCAGTCAACAATCTCAGATACATTTGCAAATGTTAGGCCATTTGAAGAAAACTCCCATAGGCACAAGTACTCAGCACTATACAAAAATAAGGTATATTTTATTGTTATCCATCCGATTTCAAGCTGTAGTTGAATCTTGGTACGACTGGTGAAACAAAAGCTTTCCAAGGAGAATGGTGCATCTCAGCCACTACGTAGACAGCTGCCCCTCATTTTAATACTAATGCTTGTATGCAGAAATTATCAGGTGGCAACCTCAACCAAGGGTGTGAAAGGGAACTGTTTGATCTCGCCTAAACATATTGGAATGAATCCAAGAATGTGTGTGGAATATCCACACTGTAGACCAGGGGTGTCGAACTCCAGTCCTGGAGGGCCGCAGTGGCTGCAGGTTTTCATTCTTACCATCTTCTTAATTAGCACTGATTACTTCTTTAATTAACTTGACTCAGTTAGTTAATATAAAAATAAATAGTTATTTCTTTTTCCTTAATTAGCAGCAGTGAGATACAAAACAGGCCACCATATGACCAGCTCACCTGTGCCCATCACAAAATATGAGAAAATAAAGAAAGGTGAAGGTCTCTCATCAGTAATGCTGATTTCCGAGGTCACCAAAGCATTATGACGGCGTTCTTAGAAAAAGTAGAAAAACAACAGCTTTAGAAATGTGTGCTGTGGAATTAAATAACGTGTTTAATTAACAGAAAGAATCAGCTTCTCATTAAGAAAGTGATTGGAGTGAAATTGGTTGGAGTTTGAAGCCCCAGTTTAGCTGGTGATCAGTTGGCTCATTTCACGTCTCATTTCTGTTTAGCTATCATTTAGTGAAGAAGTGAATCAATTCAGAGGACTGAATCCTTAAAAACAGGCCTATGAAAATGAAGGGTAAAGGTGTTAATTAGCAGTGAAAACTGGTCATTGATTAGGAAAAGGGTTAGAATGAAAACCTGCAGCCATTGTGGCCCTCCAGGCCTGGAGTTCGGCACCCGTGCTGTAGACCAATGAGAACATACAGTACCAATACACAAAAATTCATGGGTATTCCCATGCCAGTCTTCCAGGTTACCAGCTCAGGGTTACATGCCAGATCTAAGGGAAGCATTTATGAAGAGTGCAAATGTTATTTCTTTTCGTGTATAAACACTTCATTTGTAAACAAAATCTGTATGACAGCCTTGTTACAGTTACACTGATTAAATTAAACAGGCTGGTACTTCAATAAATAATGTCAATTATTTGATTCATTTTATTATTTTTGTGTTTATGATGTTTTTAGATATGATCTTTCTCCTGTAAAGCTTGTTTTCCATCATGACAAGTTTGAAAATGGTAATACTTAAGTTTTTATTATATAGCAGGTCATATAATAATATTTTGCATTTGTAATCCTCATTTAAAATGTTTTTTACAAAGCATCTAAATGAGCAGAGCTCTGTTTAGCTAATTGTCATTTTGGAAATAAAAATATGCATGTAGTACTGTTCCTATGTCCTTTATGTCTGGTTTCAGGTCAGGATATACATGAAATACTGATGTGCTTAGAAGATGAATATAGGCGGTCTGGTTTCAGTAAACCAGCATTTGGCAACCCTGACCTGCCTAAAAGTTCACATCTGAAGGATCTGATTTATATTAGTAATCTGCTGGAGTTAATAACATATGGTTATTTTTTTCTACATTACCATTCAGTGAATGTACCTAAAAGCACGATAGTGTTCACAGTGAAGGTCTGTCTTTCCCAACTAAACTGTTCCCATTTTGATATGGGATGCTTCGAGGGGAGTAATCATCAGGTTGATGGGGGTGAAACTCCATATTTGCTATAAATTCTTGTGTGGTTTAAAGCTTCTCATAACATTGATAATGACGTTTTTGACTAGAGTAAGAGTGAAGATAACTATGTTTGTAAACAGCTGGCCTTACTAACTTGTAAGAAGTAGAAAACTAATGTAAGTGTGTAGTCTAGATATTTAACAGGCATTCCCAGTATTAAGTTGTGGATTTGCCTGTGAATATTTAGCGACAGCGTGTCTATGAACTTAATTTAAACTTAAGCTTTACATCTTGCTCTCCTATTGATGTCTACAAAGGCTTGTTCAGCCTCAGAGGGTGGTTCCTTTCTTACTGCATCACTAAACAGCTCGTCTTCCTCCTAATCGGAGACATCACACACTGCATGCACGGGTTTACCTTTCCCAGTCCTGCAAACTTTAGCAAAGTGGTTCAATTTACCACATTTTTTACATGGTCTTCCTTTAGCTGGATATTAACTTTTTCCACCGTGTGCTTTGTTTCAGCAGTAGCTGCACTTATGAATATGCTTGTATGCGTCACTTGCTTCATATTCTTTTGCTGCCTTCTCAATTGTGTAATGCGTTTTTTGTTCAGCGCTCTTTGGAGCTCTTGCTTGTTGTCTGTGTACTGCGTTCACAGTCAGTTCATGTGAGCCGCTCGGAGTACATGCATCAAAGTTTCTCAGCTGTGCTTGTGCTATCTTGTGCGATGTGATGTCCACGGCTTTATTTAATGTTAGCTCAGACGCGGCACTTAAAAGTTTCTCTCGCTGAGTTTGTGCCAAACACTATTCTATCCCTGACCATCTCATCTTCGTTTGCATAAGCACAGTCCTACACCAGCAATTTTAACTCCATTACAAAGTGATCAAAAGTCTCATTTATACCCTGCGTCTTCTCATTAAACTTGTATCTCGCGAATATCATATTCATCTTAGGCATGACAAACGCCTCAAAGCGGTCATAATAAGTTTTCAGTACCTTGGCTTCCTCCTGGGTGAGAATCCATGTGTTAAAAATGTCTCTTCCTTTTTCCCCAGTCCACAGGGGCAGGTAGCTGTATTTCTCATTCTCGTCTTTGCCTTTTAGCGGGCCAGAAAACATCAGCTCCACGTGCTGTAGGAACTTTTTCCATTCTCCCAGCAGGTTAAGAGAATCCCAGTCAATTCGTGGCGAGGGAACTCCAACAAAATCCATGACTGTCCTCTATTCTGACACCATGTCTTGTTTTCACAACACTTTCTTTTAAAGTATGCAGGAGAACTTTATTTATTACAGCTCTTACATTCACGACATGCGTGCTCTAAGTGAACTTCCATAATAGTAACCTTGAGGTCCATTTTTCTGTTTCCTGATGACGTAGGTGCCTAAACCATGTTGGAAGTAATAATGTACACTGCATTTGTCATTCTAACAGATGGTCCATCACATACATTTGTATTAATGCATTTTATTATTATTATAACTGTTTGTGATGTACCATCTGTTGGAATGGCAAATGCAGTGCATTTTATTACTACTTGCATTACAAAATGCATTCCAATAGATGGATCACTGCAAGTGTTAACTCTGAAGTCATATATTGATTACTTAGATTTCAACCAATCTTTTACAGGTAGCACAACTAAGTAATGTAATAAACGTTCAACCAGTTCTCTGAGCAAACGAGACACAATAATAAACTAAACAGATTTCTCAAGTAAGGGGAACAAAGGTAAAGAATGCAATACAGAATAGGATAACGACAGAAGAAAAGGGAAAATATAATGAACACATGATTACATATTACATACTCATCATAACTGTATACACTGTACACAGCATACTTAACAACTATTAGACGTGATATTAACAATCAAATATGAACATGTGGAACGCAATAAATAAATCAGTGAAATAAAGATGTTAAATAGTATGCATCTTTTTCACTGACAGTTATAATAATTTATTAAGTAGATTTTCTTGAAATGTGTACTTGGTTTTTGATAGATGGTGTAACTTGCTCCATTGATATGTGATACAAAAAATTAACCATTGTGTAAAGCGCATTTTTGTCTCTTTAGTTTAGGAGGATAGCACTTTTTAGGAATAGTTAAAGCATGGAAACTGTTTGGGGGAAAAATCTGAATTGTCAATTCCTATTCACCTTGGGTTGCCAAAACATTATCCAGTCAAGATTTAGAAGTGCCCACAATTCTATAGTGTGATTTCTGATAACTAATGGTGTTCTCCTTGTATCTTCCCTTCTTAAGTCTTAAACATTTTTTTATTTCTTCTGTTTAATTCTTCCAGTTCTTTAAGTTTACCATCCCTACCATCCTATTTTTGCTGTGTGTGGCTATCCTCTGTCTTTCGCATGTTAAGCAAGCCTTTAAAACTTCACACACTTCCATATTTCCAGGTGTATTTTATGATTTATGTAGTTCTTCTCTAGATTGTTCTTCCATAATGATAAGATTAATAATCCTGCTCTATTTACATTTATATTCATTGTGTATGTTTTTGTTTATGGACAGAGATTAGTTGAAGAGTAATTTTAAATGTCATGGATGCTGATAATGACCTCAGTATAACATAACGCACTGTGCCTTTGCTGGTTCAAACTGCTAAATGTGAATCTGATTTTATCATTCATCTTTCCTGATGCATGTGCATTTGACTGCTACAAGCCTAAGGTTGTTTGTTTTTTTATATGCTCACAGCCATGAAATGCCAACATTAACACCACCAACAAGTACATTTAAAATAGAAGTAGTTTTGCTACAGTAACTTTTACTTAGTCACACACATCTAATTTTGGGCTTGCAGAAGTATTAGGTTAGTTAGAACTCTTGTTCATATAATGGTGCCATCATGATGTTCATTTGAAGTATATTCTGAGGTTCATATGTATATGTAAACGTGCAATTCAAAGTTTACCTCATCCACAATACCGCTTAATAACCCTCACCACCTTCTACACATAACTCAGAACCTGTCAATGACAGGACAGCACACAGGCCTTAGAGAAGCATCTCAGTGGTGTTATGAAGGCATTATCTTTTTATTTAAAACTCTAGTATGTTATAATAGTTTTTTTCTTTTCATTCTAGGAACCAATGTGCAAGAAGCAAAACGCATTCTACATGAGAGTGGCCTACCCATCATGTCTGCAAGCAACCTTGATGATGCTGCTAAGAAGGCTGTGGCCTGTGTTGCTAAAAAGTAGTGGCCACCTAGGAGAGAAATTCTAAACTGTAATACCCGTGTGCCTCAGACTGAAATTCTGTATAAGCATCATTGTTTTTAATGGATATATTAATATCCCTTAGTCCACTTTATAAGATGTTTTTATGCAATTTTGAGGCCTTGAATTGTGAAAACGGTACGTCTTCACATTCCGTGATCCCAAATGGTTTTGATAATGCAGAGTGTGAGTGTGTTGGGTTTGGTACAGTACAGTATGTAAGTGGGCAGGGCCTGGCCTTTTACTACAAGATTTTAATCTTTGTTTTACAATTTTTCTAATGAATAATACACTTTTAGATATTCTAAAGAATTAATGATGTTCGGTGAAAGGTGATCATATTTTTGTATTTTCTATGCTAAAATTCAACACAAATTAGGAAGTTATAAAATGAAGCAATTCACTTTTACTTTACACAATGGACTGGCAACCCATCACATGACAGACCTTGCCTTGCTCTTAATGCTGCTGGTGTGGCTTTTTGGCTCCCCACAACACTATAAATGGATAAGGCCAGTTTAGGTAGATGAATATTTTATCACTGTGGTTAAGACCGATATTTTGCAGGTTCATTTTCCTGAACAGAAGGTTGGTCTAGTTCATTACATTCTTCAGGCAAGTTTAGGTTAAACTGTTCAGATTTTTTCTAACCTGCAATGTGAATTTCATTTTAATTTACATTATAAAAGCCTTAATTTGAGGAAGAAAAACAGTTGTATTCTGCCGTGAAAACAAATTATGATTTTTACTTTTTTTCTGTTATTTAAGGTCAAGCATTCAGAATGTTAATCGAGATTGGAATTATGATGTGCCAAGTAGAACTGAAAATTATCATGAAGACATTGTTTTGTTTTATACCCTATAACGGTTAATGTGGACTCTTTTATTAATAATTTTTGATAGGTTATAGAGGGAGCAATATGTTTTTGGATTAATCGAAAGCTCAAATAAAGAGATAAATACTTGAGCTCATGTCTGGTAGATGTCTGAAAACCAGTGTTCTTTGCTTGACTTTTGCAGTCATTTTCTGCCCTAACGTATGCACTTCTTATGAAAGCTCACTTTCATGCATACCTTCTTGCCAGCCTGTTTCTCAGGTTGCATGGAACAGAGAGGGATGGAGGAAGTGTTCATATTTGCATGTTCAATGGCCATCTGTTTGAGCCTCCTGTTCACAAAAAGCTGTCAGGGGGAAATGTCTTTGTGCTTGCTCTGCACCTGTGAGAATATTGCTGTTGTGAGAAAGGAGTATCTGCAGTTCTCATTCATAGTTATCACACACTACTAAACTTAGATTTCAGCTTCACATTAACTGGAATTACTGTGTGGGTGATTACAAGCAGAATTTGAAAGGCATTTGCATATTGTCATATACATTACGCCATCATTCAGCAAGTTAAAGGTGCCTTACCTGCTGATATTGATCGGTAATAGGCAAAGCCGTGTGTAAGTTTTAGGGCATTAAATTGAAAACTGTTTCTTGGGTTCCTACCCATTTCAGGTAAACATATTCATGGGATAATTATAATGCCTTTCTTATTGGCCAGGTGTTGTCTGTTACATTGATTGTGCACATATAAAAACTAAGCCAACATAAAAATTAGAGAAACATCCATGGAAGAAAAGTAAATAACACTGTATATACCCTGGTCTTAAAAATAATAATAATTTTGGAATGTATTGGAGGGGGGGAAAAAAAAAGCAGTGAGCAGTCGTCAATACCAGGATGGTTGAGAAGAATATCAGAACTGTGAAGAGAAACTTTTAAACATCTGTTACTGAAATCTAAAACAACCTACACTGTGCAAGATGGAAAGCCTCCAAGTCTACTTAAGGAAACAGCAGAATTACAAAGACACAGCACAGCAATTTGAAACCCTCATCTGTGCCGAAAATTTAAAGGCCAGACTCAACATGGTTTCAGTGTACAGAGATTAGCCAGTGGAATTTTGGAGCAAGATGTTATGGGCAGATGAGAAACGATAAGCTCCATGAAAGTCATGATAAGTTTAAAATATGGGGAAATGATAAACTCTAGACAATCCAAAGTGTGGCACTTGATCAGTGAGACATGCCAGAGATAATGCCATGGCTTGGCAAAGCATCTCAACAGAACAGGGAGTCTCAGGCTTAAGGTAAATATTGCATACAAAGAATCTCCAACTAAATGTTTTGTCCCATGACATATTGTGATGTGAAATAACAGAATCCTAATTTCTAAACAAATATGGCCTTTAGGATTGAGCTTCATGTACACAACAGAAGCAAACTGCTGAAGATGGTTTCTCCAAACGCTGAGAATATATTAATGGAAAGACTAAAGGGTAAGTTTTATGTTTTTTGTCATAAATTCAACATTTTGTAATTTAACCTGTTATTTCAGCCTTTACAGATCACTTTAAGTACTAATCCTGGTGGTGGTTGCATTCTGTAATGAAGACAAAAGATGCAGCAATAAATATAAGGCACAAGGTCAGTGCCGTTTTAGAGTGGTTTGAAAAGAAGTGGCCAGTGAATCCAAATTTGAATGTATTAAACACATTTGGAAACATTTCAGTATTTTGGCTAAAGTACCAACTAAAATTATCACAGTTATTATAACTGGAGTCACAGAAAAAATGATGTGCCCTTATGTTCAGCAAAGCTGAAAGAGAGCTTTCCAAATTCAGGACCAGAATTTCAAAAGGGAGTATCGCTTTAAATGTGGACCAAATCACATTCTCTTTTTAGAAAATGTGTAGAGATTCCTAAAATTCTCTCAATATGAGCACTGATGTGAGGTATTTTTGCACACAGAGCTGACACTAGAAATGTGTATCAAGGAGAGTCGATTTGGTGTTGGGGTTTGGAGTGTTGATAAGGATGTGGTCACCAGCTGTGCCTTTCTCTTCAGTGTGACGTTCTTTTCTATTGGATCTGTGCAGTTTCAAGTTCATCTAATTAGTAGTGTTGGAGAGAGGAGGGAATTGTGGATATTTGCTGTAAAGCATGATTCTCTATGCCACCATGTAACTAATAACACTCCTTGAAAACCAGTACGTGATTAGTGAGGTTAAAACATAAAGAATCTTTGTGTATTTGCTTGGCTCCTTAATATCAATGGGCTCCTTAGGCTAACACGGCACAGGAAACAACAACTGATATATTTGACTGCATTTCTAAGCTGTCTGAATGTGTGCATACTGTATATACTATATAAGAACCTTACTGTGATTAATATGAATTTTACACTTCAGATATACATGTGCTGGTTTGATTTCCATGTTTGTAATTTTGGTTTAGGTGCATCTGGCTCTTGATTCAGTATTACCTTGGATGAATGTCATAATCCTTTTATATGAGGGGAAGCTCAAAAATTCCTGGAAATGTTTTTAAAAAAAAAACTTGCAACAAATCCTTTTCAGTTGCCTCTAAAATCCTTTCTTGAAATGCAATACCCTCGCCTCTGCAGTTCTCCCATTCCCGTCTTTTGTTATGATCATAGCCTCTTGCATTTTGTATTTTGTCCAAGATATTTTCCAGTGTAGCAAATTTTCTTCCCTTCAGTCTCTGCTTTAATTTTAGGAATAAAAATAGTAACAGGGAGTGAGATCTGGTGGGGGTGATGATGCAGTGTGTGCAGGTGCATTGTCACAGTGCCAAATCCAGGTTTGGGTGTGCTGCTTCTCTGGACATACTCTCCCTGATGCATTCCCGTAGACGTCTCAACAGGTCAGTGTAATGTCAATGATTAACACTTTTTATGAACAAATCCATCCTTGTTAAAAAAAAAAATGGAATTTTTGGGTGCCCTTGTATATGTACTTTTTTTATATAAAGAGTTTTCATGTTGTTATTATTTTGTTGTTAATTATTGTACCAAGCGTGTTGTTGGTTTTGTTTTTTTTTATATATATAAAAGTGGTATTTCTTTAATCACTTCATATGTGCAAGCAAACAAAGCAAGACAGTTTATGCACATCCCAGAAGTACAGGGCATGCACTACAAGGCGTACAGTATACTGTAGTTTTTTACATACACTGCTACTCTGTGTACAAAACTGGATATTTTGAAAGACAATGAGTGAAGCAGAAAATATCAGCATGGAGGCCGAGCTGGAACAAAGAACAGGGGCAGGGCAGTCGGGGAAGACCCATGCTGAGTAATGGGGCTCCAGGTTTAGTGGCACTTGTTCAGAACATCGAATAGCAGAAGGTAAAGTTTCACAGACAACAAGGGATGGCGATGGGACAAGAGCACAGGGCTCACGGGAGATCCCCACAGACACTGAGGGATGGTGGTGAGGACACAAGATGAACATGGTTGACCAGGCTTCTCATGACCAACAGCTGAGTAGACCCCTGGGTGAGCAGAATGGATGCACAGAGAAGTTCATGGCTAGTGAGAACTGATCCCGACTGATTTTATTCTAGGTGTTTCGCTGTTTGGTGGATTATTCACCTTCCAGAAGAACACTGTTTTATTGGATTGTTTATTTAGTGAAGAACTGGCACTGCCCTCTCTTTATAGTTTTGCACCACCCTTGCTTGTTTCTGTATCCTGATCCTGACTATCAATGTCCCAGGTTCAAGGAAATGCCAAGGCTGCAGCTAACTCTGGGCATCACAAACTCTCTGTTGCTAACATGCTGTTCAGAAGTATACACATGCACTTTAATGTAGTTTGGATTAAAACCCCTAGTTTGCACAAAGAAACAGTAGCTTATATGATTGATTGATTGATTCTACTAGCAGCAGCACCTGCCAATGCCTGAGTAAGTCATTTTAAGACAGAAATGTGCAAATTCTGTAAATTATATTTCTTAAAGTGTACCCTCCCAGAGACAAAGTAAATTATTTCAGGGCTTCATATCCAGAAATGGGCTCTCTTCTTCCAACTCACTGCAGTAAAAACAAAAAAAAGAAGGTTCCCCCGGGGTTTCCAGACTGGACTTGTGCCTCTTCCTGATAAAGTGTTATTTGTGTGTCAGATCTTGTTGAGATTGGACCAAGTGTGTGGAGTTGTATAAGGAACACACATGGACACAGACATTGAGATTTACTGTATATGTTAGATTAGACCCTGGGCACACACAAAATCCATTCTGTCTGTCTTTCTTTCTGCTCATTATTCAATATTTGTATGTCAGTAAACACAGAGCAACTTTCTGTGTACATGATACACAATAGTGTGAACATGACTGTAGTGTATTACAGGTGGAAATGCATGAATTACAGCCAGTTTGGAATTACCCTGCATGCAGGGTTTTGTTACCAACAAGACGTTTTGTAGGTTACGTATTTGTGAAGGAAATAAAAGGAGTCTCTTTAGAATGCTCTGCCAGAAACGCATCCATTTGTTGGCTATGAGCTTGAGCCATTTCAAGATTAGCCTCAGTTTTGGCAAATGATCAGGGAAACATTTGAGTCGATTCACTTGGTGCTTGAAGTTTTTATCGTTTGTTGTCCCACTGCTCTGGTCGTTTGGAGAAGAGGTGACGAAAACAGTGGGCATTAGGACCATCTGACATCCCTGAAATTTTAGGATACAGTATGGGGTGGAAGTCCATGCTAATCTGGTTCAAAAAAATGTTGGGTTTTGTGGCGGTCAGATGAGAAGATCTAAATATTTGAAGGTTCCCTGGTGGTGTAGCAAATCGACTCCACTCAATGAAGTGAACCTTCAGTTGAAAAAGAAAGTTATTTAGTTGTATATGCAAAGCAAGTCTCTAGTTTTATTAAAGGAAGGGACAGAGAACAGTGTAAATGAAATGAATATGCATGCCATGGTCTTTGTTAGAAATATGCATATTTAAATATAAATGAGATAAATCCCCAGGAGGATGTTTGAAATGAGATCATTTGCTCGTTCCTTCTTTTGCTTCCTCTGCATATAAACTTCCCAGCAGCTCACTGGTCCTCCTCCACGCGGCATGTTTGTGCTCGGAGGGCTGAGAGCTGCCGACTCCAAAGTGAGGTGCTAAATGAAGGCTCTGAAGCTTCTCTTTATTACAATCTGAGGCCGCAGGTGACATGAGTGGCCTGTCTAGTGTGCTCTAATGGCTCTTAATATTTTTGGGGTGTAATGACTGTCCTATTTCTGGTTTTGTGCAGGTGGTTGGAGCTCCGCAAACAAAGAACAAGCATCCCGCTCCATTGACGAGGCAGGATAGTCACTCTGAAGTGAGTACAAGAGCTTAATCGATAAATGGGGAGTAAAGAACCCGAGACTGAAAAGCAATGCAATATAGCAAGCCAAGTTCAGACATGGCTGAGCATGAGAATGACCTGACTACAGGGCAGTGTGCAGACGCCAGTCTGTGTGCCACCTCTGTTACGGTGGTGTGGGTCTCGGTAATCAGAAGATGACTGTGTCAGTAAGTCTTCATGCGTATTCAAGTCAAATTTATTTATTCATTCATTTACTGGAGCCACATTATCACATTTATTGACACAGGGGAGCCGCAGCCTACAAACACTGCCAGTTCAATTTAAATAAGCTGAATTGAGTAACTCATTGACTGCCAGCAAGGAGTCCGGCCAAAAAAACAGAGGTACAGTAAGTGATGTGTTTATGCTGACTTCTGTACATTTTAGACCACTTTAGTAGAGTGTAGCCATCACTTTACATCAGCAGCCATGCCACATGCACTTCAGATCAGATAGTAAACATGAAGCTAAGAATGCTCGGGCTTGGATGAGAGGCCACCAAGAAAAGCTTGGATTGCGACTGGAGGAGGTGTTGGTGAAGCCAGCGGAGGGCACAGACCCTGTGGTCTTTGAGTGGATCTCAGTGCCCCAGAACAGTGACAGGGACACTGTATTGTAAAAATTTAGTATGGGACATAAAAGAGAAATAGATACTTTATTAATCCCAAGGGGAAATTCTCATACTCCAGCAGCAGCATACTGATAAAGAACAATATTACATTAAAGAGTGATAACAATGCAGGTATGTCAGACAATAACTTTGTATAATGTTAACGTTTACCCCCCCAGGTGGAACTGAAGAGTCACATAGTGTGGGGTCTCCTCAGTCTGTCAGTGGAGTAGGACGGTGACAGCAGTCTGTCACTGAAGCTGCTCCTCTGTCTGGAGATGATCCTGTTCAGTGGATGCAGTGGATTCTCCATGATTGACAGGAGTCTGCTCAGCGCTCGTCGCTCTGCCACGGATGTTAAACTGTCCAGCTCTGTGCGTACAATAGAGCCTGCTCCAGGTGTGAGGCGTCCCTCTTCTTTATGCTGCCTCCCCAGCACACCACCGCGTAGAAGAGGGCACTTGCCACAACCGTCTGGTAGAACATCTGCAGCATCTTATTGCAGAAAACTGAAAAAAAACAAAGTCCTAACTCTGTGTAGTCATATTTTGTACCCTAATGTCCTGGTTAAATTGCCCATCATGGCCTGGTCATTCTAGGCCTCCTAATCATCCCCCTAGCAGGGTGGGTGGCAGGGGGCTCTGGTGGTTTTGGATTGGGATGTCCAACAAGTTCATATAAATGTGATGATCAGGTGGCCGCAGATTTTTGTCCATCTAGTGTACAGCATCTGTAACAATGCACACACCATGTTGATTAGCACATGCCCATTAGAATTTCACTGGACTCTGCACATGTGACAATAAGGACTTATAAACCTAGAACGAACAGTTCAAGCACTACAGGGCGATGTAGTCAGGGCTACCATTATTTCACAGCATGGTTGCTATTGCAGGTAAGAAAGGCAGAAGTCGTCGTCGTGTTAGTTCTTCTCACTGGTGGTGGCGCTAGAGAGCAACTACAAACTCCCCTGTCTTCTGCACACATGACAGTAGTGACCCTACAAACAAGATGCCTGTTGATTGGTCATTCATTGAATCATCCAGTCAAACTGGGGTGTGCGCACTTCTACATGCTTCAGTATTTATCTGAATCTTAGTTTATTTCTGCCTTTTATTTCTAATTTGTTTGTTTTGTTTTTTTTTTTCTTGCACCAGACAAGTGACATAAATTACTGGAACACTTAAATTGAAAAAATAAAAAGGCAATTATGAAAAAGTGCAGTGATCTATAAATTGTGAAAGAGTCCTTCAGTTATGAAAAACTATATAATAAAAGTTGTCTAATTATTATGAAACACAATTTCATCATTTTATTTGGTTTCACTAATGTAGTTACCTTAAATGTAATTATTGAAGGTTTTATGTCATTTTAAGATTGCCTTTGTTTAACAACAGGGTGACTCAGTGCTCTGTTCGTACGTGATGAGGTGCTGGAGCTCACTGTGATGGTCAGTGGGCATCGTGGGCACGGCAACGCAGTTAATGTCGGATTACGTCATCAGCCTTGCCGTGTGACTTTGGGGGTATACACTGTTCTCCTGTGTTTCCATTTTGTTACTCTGCCTAGGAAAGGGAATGGTAGGCGTCCCAGTGGGGATGTCCACTATATGGGCCATTTGGCCAAGCAAGGAGCCATCCATCCCTGCCTGCCATTGTGGAGTGTTTTTGTGTTCGCTATGCCAGTTGACTTTCTGTTTCTGGTTTGGTGAAGATGGCGCTGACTTTCTGGTTGCACTCCACTTTTGAAAAAGTTTTATTAATTAAACTCCAAGGCAGCACTTGAAGAACCGTTGCACTTCTCCATGTGATTATTTATGTCATAATTGCCTTTGTATTTATTTGGCACAAATGATAGTCCACACTACATGGGGTGAAATCTCATTGAGGCCTAACATCTAATGGGGTGCCTAAACATTTGTACACGTCCTTCTTTTTTTTTATCTTGTTTTCATCTCAAATTCGTTTTGTTCCATTGCAGCACAATGAAGCCTTGAAGTTCTTGAATATCAGAAGCACTGATGCTGCATTGGCACACAAGATGGCCATGCCATTCATCCTGCCATTTTCCTACTCAAGTCAAATCATCGCTCTGCCTGACACATCCAAAGAAGTGACTGCACTTCATTATTTAAATGATTACCTAATCAGTGTTGGGGCATCATGTGCCAGGGTGAAGGTGACCTTGTGCCGCTAATGCCAATTACGCCAGCCATTACGGATCTCTGAAGTGTTTTTTTTTTTTTTTCTGTCCCAACCTGCGTTCTCCTGTCATCAGGTGAGGTCCCATTGAGCGAGTGAGACCCGTACACGTCAACTGCTGTTGATGTCAAATGCTCTCCAATGAGCCCCCAGAGCCACCTGGCACTTTTGAGCGCATCACCCGCGAAAGTGGCTTGTCACAGATGATTTTTACAATTTGATAAAACGGCATTAAAATGAGAATATGACGGCCTGGCACGCCGCACCCCTTGTTAAAATGCACATGTGGCCTGGCATAATAATGATGGCTTACTGATTCAACATGTACTCACTTGTTTGTGGCAGCATCTTCTGTCTAAATTTTGACAAATTCGGACAGATGATGTCAGCTACAATCAAACATGTCCAATACCTAGACACTGCGGCATGAAGATTGGCCCGTGGCTTTGAGCCCAGATTTTGTGCCCATTGGCTTCACTATTCCTCTGCCCGAGCCTCTTTCCCTAACTGGTTGACTTGATGGAATCCTCAGCCGGATTGAAACATCAGCAGGAGCCCAGGATAGTATGCCAGTCCATCACAGGGCACACTGCACCAGTCCAGAGGAGGAACTGGCCCTGTGAGCAAAGACCCTTTGACCAGGAGGAAACCCACAAAACATGGGGATATTTATCCGAGCAGGTGAATGAGCGAGTTGTTATGACAGTTTCATGTAGCGCCTTCCCCTGTTCCACACTACACCTGTCTCTTGATTTTACCATCTAAGCCACTCATGGAGTCAGGGGTCGGTCTCATAGAGCGCCTTTATACAACGAATGCCATTAAAGCCCTTGTGAGCTGCAACAGGCACAGTGACTCACTGAAGGTTACACGGTCAGTACATGCCTCATATAGCGCCTTTCCATGGTGAGTACCACCCTAATGGCCCCTCACAGATACAATACGGTTCAACAATGTGGGCTCCTCTTCATGCTGGGGATGAGTGGGGCGTCAGGCTCATACATTGATGGGTGGGCTCATGTGATGCTACCAGCCTGCACTCCACCAGCACATTTTTAGTCCTTTGGTTTAGAATTGTCTCCATGTTTTTTCTCAGTGGTGGCATCAGCTTCGGCCTCAGCCTTGGACTTTGAGTTGTAACTCAACATCTGCTCTGGCTGGCTGTGGGGTGCCAGGGGCTCTGAAGGGTGGGCTTGCATTCCTCTTACCCTCCTTAATAAAAAGGATAAGTATCTGTGTGTCCATCCAGTTGCTGTGTCTCTGTCATTCCAACAGGTGGCACATCACAAAAGTTTGTAGTAATGAAATCATTGCATTTGTCGTTCCCACAGAAGATCCATCACAAACATTTCTAGTAATGCGTTTTACTGTTTCTGATCCACCATCAGTTGGAATGATAAATGCAGTGCATTTTTAAAATGCTTTACAAAATACATTGCAGTATTTGGTGGTGCACTGCCCTGTTTACGCCAAGGTCTACGTTGACCGCTGAGGATTCAGCCCGTACCAGAGCCAGTTTTATTGTTAAGTGGTAACTGGTTAGTGAGTGTGACAGGTAAAGTGAGAGTCACATGGTCAGTTCTGGTGGCTGCACTGGCAGCTTTACGTTTTATATGGTGCCTTTTCGTGGCTCTTGACAGGTAAAGCAATGACTGAATTGGCAGACTCCTGCTTTTAAAATGTATAGTGCCTTTCCATAGTCAATGTTGTTTCTACAGTGTGTACGCAGTCAGGTGGCTTATGGTGGGCTGCCAGCTTGTCCCAGATAGGGTCTTGCCCCTCCCCACCCCAACTTCTGTGGTCAACTCTAACACCCACCAACCCTGACCTGGACTGTGTGGATTAAAGCTGAACTGGTACTGAGTATTGAACTGGCAACCATGTGGCACAAGAAAAGAGAAGTCAAAGACTGTAAAGATGAGGACGTCTTAGGAGTCCCCTAGTGGTCTGTTGGCCGATGACAGGTGTCCTGCTGGCCCACTTGAATACCCACACCACCCAGTGCCACAAGCATAGGGGCTCAAGATTGAATTTTACTGCACCCAGCTTTTCATTCTCGACTCTGAAGTTTCATCGTAGGTGTCATCAGACTAAGGGAAAGGTGGGCCTTGAGAATGAGAGATTTTGACAGGGTGGGCATCTCTCTCCCAATCCTGTCTACTAGTAGTGCTGGACAGCCACTGGACATCGCAGGTCTAACTGCCTTTATGATCCCCTGTGCTCATCCCTCTTTTATATGTGTGTGTGGTAGCAAAGGCCTCTACACATTTTTATGATAAACCTCAGTAGGGGGAGCCACTGAGATTGAAGCAAAGGCACTTCTTTGAGTCTGTAGGACTCCGCCCTGCTGTCATTGTCACTCACCACCTCCCTCATGAACTGAACTCGGAGGACCCCCAGGAGGAATGGCCATGCTGATTTTGTGCCATTTCAAATAAACGGCTACAATAAACACTTGGCAGTGGCCGGTGTCCTTGGGGTTTGTGTGCCACCATGCTGCTGGTCATTGTTTATGTGGTGCTGTATATTTTATGACAAACGGCAAAATGTGTTGAGTTAATCAGTTGCCATGTGCCAGCCATAAAAAAGGATTAAGAATAACAGGCCAGTGACCACCTCTGTGTGAGCAGACGTCTACGCTGCAGGCAAGAAGGTGGACACCAAGTGACCCGGGTGTAAGAGCCCTCATTGTGCCCATCTGCTGCTTATCTTTCATCCTGTCCGTCTGGGACTTTGTACCCCTTCCTGAATTCATCAGGGACCTCAAGGTGCTCCTGGATTAATGGCTCCTCACAGTACATGAACGTCACATGCAGCTGGCCTTCATGTGGGACAATGCCACTGCTACAATGACCTTCATGGGTGATAGTGTCATCCTTGACTGCACCTTCTGACCCTTCAGTATTGCCTTTGTTGGGCTCTGCCCAGCACCCTGTTCTGCTCCTCTGCCATCGGTGTGGGGGTGGATGTGCCTCCAAGGGCCACACAAATGCAAATGACCATATAGGGACCCTCTGGTCATCATCAGGCTCATTCTTGGGTGAATCTCCACAGTTACAAAAGTGTGGGTCTCATGCTTATTGTGAAAGGTGCTATATAAGATGGGACTTATTAGGTTACTTAGTCCTGCCTTCCCACTGCAGGGACCAGGGTTCAAATCTTGGCTGTCCACAAAGTGATCACTCGATGTCAATGGCAGGTACTGTACATTGGTGATTGTGCTCTGTGGACAGACTGGCATCCAGACCTAGGCTGGCACTTCTATTGCCTTACAGAGGACAAAGCAGGAGGACAGCTGGGTGGATGAATACATGGTGTGGACTTTGAGGATTCCTCCATCCTGTCAGTAATTGGCGCACAGCAGGAAGCAGACCTGTAGAGGGCAGCAGACGCTCAGTCAGTCGCATACTGTGAAGGAGCGGAAAGTGGCATTGGCACTGGGGTGAGGATACCTTTTATTTATATAGCGCCTTTCCCGTGCTCAAAGAATGGGAACGTTGCAAGAAATTGGAGTGAGAAGAAGAAGGCGTCCCAGCTGAGAAATGAACTGGGGGTCCTCATGCAGTGAAGTAAGTGAGAGACGTGATGGCCCCATTTGTCTGTTGTGCAACAATCACATTTATAGCGCCTTTCACTCGGTGGGGTGTATGTGACTTTCTCCGATTGCATACTTGTTGATTCTCTTTGTGCCCCACATCATCTTTTTATTCTCAATATGACAGTGCCAGTGTTAACTGGGCACTGCCAGCTCTTCTAGTCTTTGCTTGCACAGGTCAGTGGCTGCCGCTGGTCACTCTCTTTCAGGTTTTCACCCTCTCTAATGCCAACAAGCACAGCACATGAAGAGCACACAGCCACCATCTAAAGCCTCAGTGGTGTGGGCTTTGCTGCCCAGCACCAAGGTGGGCCTGATTTCTGCATGTGCTGCACACCCAAAGGAGGCACAGCCAGGTAGATAGATAAATACTTTATTAATCCCAAGGTGAAATTCACATACTCCAGCAGCAGCATACTGATAAAAAACAATATTAAATTAAAGAGTGGTAACAATGCAGGTATAACAGACAATAACTTGGTATAATGTTAACGTTTACCCCCCGAGTCACATAGTGTGGGGTCTCCTCAGACTGTCAGTGGAGCAGGATGGTGACAGCAGTCTGTCTCTGAAGCTGCTCCTCTGTCTGGAGATGATCCTGTTCAGTGGATTCTCCATGATTGACCGGAGTCTGCTCAGCGCCCATCGCTCTGCCATGGATGTCAACCTGTCCAGCTCCGTGCCTACAATAGAGCCTGCCTTCCTCACCAGTTTATCTCTCTTCTTTATGCTGCCTCCCCAGCACACCACCGCATAGAAGAGGGCGCTCGCCACAACTGTCTGATAGAACATCTGCAGCATCTCATTGCAGATATTGAAGGATGCCAGCCTTCTAATGAAGTATAGTTGGCTCTGTCCTCTCTTACACAGATCATCAGTATTGGCAGTCCAGTACAATTTGTCATCCAGCTGCACTCCCAGGTATTTAAAGGTCTGCACCCTCTCCTCTGATGATCACGGGGTCCATGAGGGGCCTGGGCCTCCTAAAATCCACCACCAGCTCCTTGGTCTTGCTGGTGTTAAGGTGTAAGTGGTTTGAGTCGCACCATTTAACAAAGTCTTTGATTAGCTTCCTGTACTCCTCCTCCTGCCCACTCCTGATGCAGCCCACCATAGCAGTGTCGTCGTCAGTGAACTTTTGCACGTGGCAGGACTCCGAGTCATATTGGAAGTCTGATGTATGTTGGCTGAACAGGACCAGAGAAAGTCCAGTCCCCTGCGGTGCTCCTGTGCTGCAGACCACAATGTCGGACCTGCAGTTCCCGAGACGTAAGATAGTCTGTAATATAGTCCACGATCCATGGCACCAGGTGTGAATCTTCTGCCATCTCTGTCAGCTTGTCCCTAAGAAGTAGAGGTTGGATGGTGCTGAAGGCGCTAGAGAAGTCCAGAAACATAATTCTTACAGCACTACTGCCTCTGTCCAAGTGGAGAGGGATCGGTGGAGCATGTAGATGTATTATAGTGTATGTACACAGGTGTATTGTTCAGTAGAGTGGACAGTGAAGCACATGGGCAGCCATGGCAGGAGTGGACATTTGCTGAAGTGGAACTGCACTCAAGACACCACATGGTCACAGGCACAAACCTGGGCAGAAGGCAGGCAGACAGACCCCCAGAAACTCCACCCAGTGATGTCAACTGCCACCTGAAATCCCAGGGAGGCAGTTCACCTGTAGCCACATCGGATAGGGGTAAGGCAGACCACCTAAACCTAAAAAAACAAAAATCGGTGACCCCCCAGAGCCACACATTCTAGGTCAGGAGGCTGGAACATTGAGACACGCAGTGACACTGGCTTCTTCAGTTGTCACCCCAAGTCCCCCAAGCTGGTAGGTAGACCAGCAGGTAGCCTGAACGTCCCATTTGGCAGGCCCAGCCATCCACTTAGAGATTCTGCTAACAGACGGCTGTGCCACGAGACTTGAGCATGGCAGGACTGGCAGAAGGCACCAGTCTGTGCTGTGCCAGTTGCCCCCTTAGAGGTGTCCCTTCACACCTGGGCAGCCAGCACTCTGCCACCCCCCTGGGTGTGCGTCATTTAGCCCTCGCTTTGATCTCCAATATGTCCAGCAATCAAGGCAGATGGTTAGAGGGAAACTGGGCCTCCCCGGGGGGTCCGAGAGAAAATTGGAAAATAATGTAGCGGAATATGTGATTGAGTATCCAGCAGGGCAGCATGCCACCGTGGCATGACCCCCCGTCTGGCGGACTGTAACTAAGCTGATTTAATTTAATAATCAGACTTCACAGCGGATAATGGGAGGGGGGTCTGGGCTTGGGAATTAGGGGGAGGACTGAGGCCAGTGAAAATGTGAAAGACCCCGAAGAACGGCGGATGAGACAAGAAGGAGCTCAGCGGGCTGCCAGCGAATCGTTTGTTCCTAATTCATCGACGGTATTCCCCGGTGGTCCCACACAACCCAAAGAGGTGAGTGGCCCGTTATTGAGACCTTGAAAGGCTGTAAATGTAAAGTGAAAGGCGCTATATAATGGCAGCACGAATGGCTCGTCCCCTAGTTCACTTTACCACCTGTATCTCTTCTGTCTTCACTTACGATTCTCGTTGCTGGAGACCCCGGCGGTGTTTTAAGACCCCCTAATTATTTAAGCTGCCGTTTAATTCTATAAAGAAGATAACGGAACAGACATTAAGCGCTAATAACTCAGGCGAGCTCGACGTGTAATGGACTCCGCCTGACACTCCGCCATATTTTTAACAGTAAAACCCATCGTGGCCGTCGGGGACGATGATTTAAGATGGCAATCGAAGTGTCGGGGGGTGGGGGGGTGTGCAGCATAAAGGCGTATATAAGGAGGAAGAACAAGAGACGCATCGCATTTAGTGGTCAGCTCCACAGGCTCGGGTTCAAATAACGGTCTTCGTCAACATGTAGAACGTTAGAACAAGATGTAGTAACCCCCATCTAACGCACGCCCAGACCCCCCAACCAGACACAGCCACAGCCAACCTTCAGACACGAAGATACCCAATCAACCGGCGGGCCTTCTTTTTTATTTAAAGCTTCAAAGCTAAACACGTCACTGGCCAAGTGGACAGCACAGACCACGTCATTGTCGCCCCGGGTGAGGTTGGTTGCAGCAGGGCACATGCAGCGGTGACTTTATTAGTGTATGTGTGCCCTTTAGTAAACTGGCACCCCGACCTAGGCGGCCACAATAGACTCAGCTGTTCTTAAAACGTGTTCCCTACTTCTGCATCGTTTGACGCTTCAGTTCGGGTGTGCCAGTTTAACTCGGGTGTTGGGCATCTCTGCCCATCTGAGGATTGAAATGAAGACTCTTGATGACGTGTGAATGAAGGGGATGGGCGTGCCCATTGAAATTGGACAGTTTACGATGATTCTCATTGGTGCCTGCCCATGCAAATACGTTGTTGAGGACTGAGGGTGTGGCTTGGGGTATCCCTCGCTGGGGGTTTTGTTGAAGTTTGGGCGTGGCTTCTGATCTGGCAGCACGTGATGGCATTCATTGGCGCTTTCAAACAAAATACTCCGCTGAAGACCTCGGCCTGTTTGGGCTCACGCAGTGCCCATTGCCACCCGATACGTAAACGTAAACCTCTCAGCTTCGGGGGGTCTTCAAATACAGAAATGCACTGTGCTGCTCGTTGGCACTCCAAAATAAAAAATGTATCAGGATTTATGGAATTCTTTCTTTAGTGTAGTGCCTTTCATTTACCTGTTAGATGTTTCTGCTATATGGTGCCTTTCAAATCTATCAGTGGGGTATAAATGGTGTTTATGTCATTATTATATAGTGCCTTTCACAGCTGTTTATCTATAGCCTATATCTTGTATATAGTGTAGTGTCTTTAATATCTGCCTGTCAAGCTGGAGCACCAAGAGACCGCCCGAGTCTGGATCGGCACGTTTTTTTGTCGCATGGCATCTCCAGGTGGTCGTCTCTGCCTGGTCCGTTTACTAAGGGACACCAGAGAAGGACGCGGTCAGCCGGCCGTTAGAAGGTTTAATTGAATGGGTGGCCGGCCGGCCGGCCCTCCTTAATGGGTTTTAAAAGGTGGGCATCACTGCTGGGTCTTAATTTCATTTCTCAAAAGGCAACCAATCCCTTTTTTTTATTTATTTTATTTTTCCTCTCTCGGCAGGTCGGTGAGCTGGACAACACACCCCGACGTTATGGGTACCCAGGAGGTCATTACGGTGGTCACTAAAGGTACCTGATGTGTTTTCTGGTTCCTTCTCCTCCTCCCACACTACAATTCCATACTTACAGAGTCGTTGGTGTCACCACGTACAGGGACACTGTGACAGGCGCACTAGGGAGGAGAAGCGGCAGATGAGATGGCAAAACGCATAAATCTTTCCTTCTCCTCCTTTCATTACTCCATATGAAAAGGCGCTATATAGTCTTTAACTGTAAAGGTTATCCGTTTGCGACACACTCGACATGAAAGGCGCTATATGGCCCTTTTTTCGTCTGCCTTTCACTATAAAGGCAGTTCATTCACAGCACATTAAGTATAAAAGGCACCATATCATCTCTCAGTAGAGGCGTTTCACCTGCAACACACAGTGCCCATTGCGCAGTATGCATGGCACTATATAGTCTGTCATTCTAACAGCATTTCACTTGTAGCACATGGCGCTATATCGCCTGCCAGGCTCCGCTCCCTGCCCACTCCGCCGTGCCGCCCGTCGGTTCTCACCGTCACTTTGCTCCTCCGTTCGTCCAGCCATTTCCCGTCGGGGTTCCCAGGGCACAAATGCGCCCGCTTGATGTCCTGCCATGTCGTGCCCAGCGCCTCTCATTTCCGTCACTGTTGCGTGTGGGTGGCCGTGAATGCGGTGGCTGCGAGTGACATGGCCGACTCTGCCTGATTGGATTCCGCTAAAGTGTGACTGAGTGCCTTTTTTGAGCCGCTTTATTTATTTGTGTGTTGATTTATTTTATTAACAGTCTCTCTCTCTCCTTTTATTGATTCAGACTTTTTATCTTTAAACTTTGTGTAAAAGGCGACTTGTGGAAGTGAATTTGTAATTTGTCACTTATTTTTCTTCCCCCGTCTCTCTTCTTTAAAGTCTCATTCTGGTTTTCTCCCACATCCCTCACCTTCCTGGTATGGGCACAAGTGTGTGTGTGTGCCCCGCGGCGGGCTGGTGGTGTGCCATCCTGGGTTGGTACCCCCCTAATGCTGCCAGCAGATGAGCGGACGCACTTCTCTAGTTTTTGATCTTTTTGTTCACGATGGCCGCCGGTTGCCCGTGTGTGAAGGTGGCACCCGCGTGGGTGAGCCTCAGAGCCCCGCGCTATGTTGGCAAGTCGGTCGGTCAGCGGGGCTCTTCTGCGTGGACGGTGAGGGGTCGCACTTAACGCCCGCACGTTTTTGTTTTTTTCTTGTTTAAATTCTCATTGAGTTTTATTTCGGCTTCAGGTTACTGAAGGACATTCCGAGTTAGTTAATTCCTTTCTGGCAGTTTATTTTATTTGCTTTATCTTCTTGCTTCCCGTTGACCATTTTGTGAATCCCTTTGGCGACTTTAAAAATCAACTTCAGGGGCACTGGTGCCCCCCAACTCCGTCTGCCCAGGCCTTTTATATTTTGGTTTATTGTCTCTTCTTTAACTCGATGCTTAATTTAGTGTTTCGTGCGGACATTTCTATCCAAAGTTCAACAGTCCCCGTTTGAGCACTGAAAGGCGCTATATCAGTACGTGTACCTCACAGCTGTGCTCATGGACCTCCCTGATGTCATCAAACGCGTGGCCTCCCTCTGGTGTTTGGGCTCTCCTAGGACTTCGGCTTTGATGTTCTCTTTTATTTCTGACCTTTGCGTTGGCTCCTTGCTGGGTATTGGGCATCCTCACCCTTCACTCCTCAGCCCCCTGCCGCCATCCCTCAGGACTGAACGTGCACACACAGCTCCGTTAGAAGACACCAAAACAAACCGCAGTTTGTGGTGCATGCTGGGAGATTCGCTCCCTGGCCGAGCCTCACGTAGCCGCCATTCCGCTGTGCCTCCCGCACTTCTTGTTCGTCGTCTCAGAACACTGACGAGGGTCCGACGGCCGACTGGGAGAAGCATGAAAGCCCACAGAGCACGTGATGGACGAGCAGAGGCGGCCAGAATGACAAACAAAGGGGGCGGCGAGGGGGGCTTCACTGCGCGACTCGGATGAGGGGACGAACCGTCAGGCTGGCTTTGAACCCGCGGTGTCCGACCTCCGACACAGCCTAAGAAACAGGGGGCCAAAAAAAAAAAACGAAACAAGCGATAAAAAAAATCCAAATAAACTTACGAAGTGACGTTAGGGACTCTGAGGGTTCACTTAAAACGATTGAGAAAAACAGACGCAAAAATCTGAGACAGCAGCCTTCTCCTTACTTTCTTTCCCAGGTCTCTCTTTCTCTTTCTCGCTCCCTTCTTTTGCCACTTGTGGAGACTCAAGGCTGCTGTGGCCTGGAGTGACAGTGCCCTCTGTCTGCTGCCCAGGCCAAGGGGATGGCTCTACCCAGCATTGTGGTGCCCCTGGCACGGTACCCACACCGTGCCTAACATCATCATCCTCACAAAAAGACAACGCAAAGACCCCCACCTGAACACCGAGTCTTTTATTGGGTTTCACGTACAGGAGTGACATCAGGAATGTCACACTCGACAGCTGCAAGAAGTCGCCGACCTCGATTAGGAGTTCGATTAACAGGCTGAGCTGGCGGGGGGGTGTGAGGCCCAATGCCCCAGTGTCGTCACTTGTCACAGTTTTTAAGTGTAATCATGGCAGCCCCTCCTGGCCTGGCAGCACTAAGGGCAAAGTAGAACTTGACCCCAGACAACGCCGATTGAGAGACACACACACACACACACACGGATGACGACGACCAAGCAACGGATCTCGAAGCGGGCTGCTGGAGTCGAGAGGCCTGACCACCTTTGCCACTTCACTTCTTGATCAATAAACTAAAAAGAAACACCAATAAAGGGGGGGGGACACACACAGAGTGCCCACCGGAATGCTGGGCAAGGCTCTATCAGCCATTTTTTTATTTTTGTGTCACCAAGCGCTGCTGATTCAGGTGTCTCTGTGACCCACCAGCTCCCCCTTAGTGAGTCAAGTGCGATCGTCGGAGCAGCGACCCACCACCATTATGACCTGCAGCCGCTCGCGAGCCCTAGCATAAAAAACACCAGAAAAACCCATTCCTGAAGACGCCCTCCACCTCTCAAGGGGGTAAAACAAGGCGGTGGGCGCAACACCAGGACCTGCTCATACTTTGGGTGCCCTGATAAGACTTGTTTGGCTTTAACTGTCCATAAAAATAAATAAAATCACACAAAATTAAAAGAAAAAAACTGGGGTTTGTAAAGGTTGGGTGTGTGGCACAATGTGCGGCCTGTCACCAGATACCCAGGGGCACTTGGGCACAAACTGCTAATTCACATGATGGCTAATTCACATGATGGGTGGGCAGCCCGCCCTTCGTTGAACAGGCCGTTTGCACAAAGATGACCCCCCAGTGACCCCCCCCCAGCTCAGGCCTCCTCCTGCTCTGCTGTGGTGGGCTTCTCGTTTGTCTCCTCAGACTCACAGCAGGCCTCTGATCCTGGGATTTCCAGCTCCACCTTCTCCTCTTCCTCCTCCTTCTCTCTCTCCTTCTCCTCCTTCTCCAGCAGGCGGTAGTTGTAGTAGTTCATTATGAAGAGGAAGATGCCCGCCAGCAGCATGACGGCACCGCAGACGTAGTACATGTACTTGTAGTCGCCAAACGCATCCACGAGGGCACCTGGAAAACAAGAGGAAAGGAGGTGAGATGGTGGGCAGGAGGGCAGACTCGTTTTAATGCCAGGATCCTGAGCTCAGGCCTGAGGCAGGAAAGCAACCCTGGACAGTCCACCCTACTCGCTCGGCATCAATGTAGAGTCACCAGCGGGTGTCTTTGGAGAGTCACGTGTCACGTGAAGTCCAGACAAACAGAGATTCATCCTGGCAGCAGGGCAGACTAACAACGTTAACCTTTTATAGCGCCTTTCGACAGCAAACACCAAGCCAGGACTCGTCAGCTGGCTCTGTTCCTTAATATGGAGGCTTATGTGGGACAGAGAGCCAAAGTGACACGTCTCCCAACGTATACGCTTAACGGTAACCCATCTATTGTGTCGGGGGGGTGTTGTATGACAGGACTGGCAGTGCCCACGCACTATGAGGTCAGCATAAGCCCCTGACATCTGCTTCTCGCGGTACGGTCAGATTAAATAGCGGAAGTGAGAGTTCAGACGTGGCGACTGTCGGACACAGCGGAGCATCACGTCAGTCTACGGTGGTGGACAGGAGTTTGGAGAAGAGCCCCAGTTTTTAGATCTTTGTGTCAGACGTTTGCTCCTCTGGTGTACTGAAGTAGAATGACAAGCAGTTCAGAAGTTTCAAAGGCTTTGATTGGCAATGAGACAGCGTTTATGTGGCGCAGACTCCATGTTTGCACTGTTGGCTCTTCTTTCTTTGGCAAGACCCCTCTCTGCAATTCGCCCTGGCGGGCTGTCGGGCCATCGACTTCCTAACTCGATTGTGAATAATCCAATAAGGCGTGTTTAAGACCGACGTGGTTATGGGCGGGCAGGTGGTGATGGCAAGTGGAGTGCCTAAAAGCCCGCTGCGTGTCTCTCGGATTCGCACAAATAAATCGGCACCTGAACCCAACTACGATACTTAGTGCAATCAACAAAGTCAGAAAATCAACTGGAATGTTCAAACCTGATCCAAACCCGTCAAGTTGTTCTCTTGTTCGCTAGCTAAGCGGATGTAAGACACGCCTGAGGCTGGCGCGTGAGTCAGGAGGGCCACGGCCCACTGCGTCTCTCTCGGATTCGCACAAATAAATCGGCACCACAAGTGAACTCGGAATGTTCAAACAAATTATAGAAAAAAAACTCGATCTAAATCCGTGAAGTTGTTCTCTCGTGAAAAGTGGACAGACAAGACAGAGATACAGACAGACGTTGGATTTTATAGATAGATAAATAAAAAAATAAATCTACTAGCGGGCTCTGCCCCCTCCTCACTTCACTCACCAACCCCTGGGCGGGCGCAACGCCCGGCCTCTGTGGTTCTGACGCTCGCGTATGGGGATGTTGTTTTCATGGGAATTGTTATATATGGACATTTTACATTACAGCGAGAAATTAACCAGAGTTAAAAGTAGTAAAACGTAAGAAACTGAAAGTAAATTATGTTTCATGTTGCGTTAGAGGTATTTGTTGTGTTATACGTTTTCGTTCTGTTTGGCTTTGAAATTAACACATAAATACTTTTTAAACTTTTACTGTAAAACTTCATTAAAAAACAATATTTGGAATTAACATTTTGTCAATATCGCATTGAATTTTGATTCCACGTTTTGGAGTTACATCATGACAACTCAACTGACTGCCCTGTCAGTGAATATCGTTTCTCCGACTTTGTCAAATGTTTGTCCCTGTGATTTGTTAATTGTCATAGCATAAACGTTTTAATATGAATGGCATATCGAGATCTCCTGTGGTGTCTAATGTTAGATGTACTGCATTACCTTTCTGGTCACCTGTTCAAATTTTACATGTCAGAATCGTTCGACCAATTTTGAATACAACTGATCTTGTCCTACTGCATAGCCCAGGGGTGCCCCAAGACATTGATCGCGATAGATCGCAAAGGTAGTGACGGTAGATCCCGTTGCATTCAAAAAAATTTTTTTAAGTGTCAGTCTATCATATATCCTCCCTATGGCATTCGCCACGTGACTGACATACAGGGCGGCCAGTCTGAGATCTCGTCTCTTCTAACACACTGGTCATCCCGCCGCACGCACAATCAAACACGCGAGCTACTGCAAAACTCCGGCTATCTAAGTGATCTAGTTAGCCTTCCAATTTATATCGACTGAAGAAGGGATTTTAAAAAAAAAAAAATGTTGGTTATGGGCTGGATGTGGAACTGAAAGAGGATTTTATTCTCTCACAATGTCACAATCGAAGTGCGTTTGTCTGATCTGTCAATCTGTCATTGCTATTCCAAAGAAGGAAAATGTGGAAAGGCACTTCTGAACTGTTCATACAAACTACGAAACTGACGTCCTTCAAAAAGCGATCTGAGAAAGAGAAAGGAGAGGGAACTAAAATCGCAGTTAATCGGGGAGCCGTCATTTTTTACTCGGCTGAATTCAAAAACTCCTCAACTGCATTATTCGGCTCTACTTATTTATGAGAGTCAGCCTTTACCGACATGACGATTATTAAATCCAAATACTGTAGTGACCATAAATGTATTGAATTGTTACTGTGCCATAAAGGCTATTCAGTTATGTAAGGTACGACAACATACATTTTATGTATAAAGTATACTCGGTGTGTGTATATATAATATAATATAATATATCATCTCATTTTTAATGTAGATAGATCATTTCAACCTGGTCATTTTAAAAGTAGCCCGCAAGCCGAGAAAGTGTGGGCACCCTGGCATAGCCCATCACTCAGACATAAATTACGCAGTAACATTACGATTTGTCCTTCTTTCAACAGTAATTCAGTCGGTGAGAGATTAGACGGTGTTAACGGTTGTAGATATTCTTTGTGATTTTGTAAGTTGATGTTTTCATCTTCTGCACCTTCTAACCAACTGTCTCAGCAGAGTCTATCGATACACATTTAACTAATTTGCCGTGTAACCGATCGACAATTTTCACTTTAATTCATTTGACTTCTCTGTGCTCAGATTGCCCGTGTACTCATTTCTTCTATTGATAACCCTTCAGGATGAAATTCTTCAATAAGATTTCGACAGAATACGTCGTCTTTTATTGGGAACTTGAAGTGGGGAAAATATTAAAATGTATAAGAGCTGAGAGCGCAGGAAGTGTGTCTGACAAAAGCATTTACACCAATGAGAGGTGAGAGCACCGTGAGAGGGCGTGGGTTGAGAGGAGGGCGGGACTTGAAAAAATTTCTTGGCAACATTCTCGTCTCGTCTCGTGATCTTCTTTTTTTATAATAGAGAGATATAGATGTGGCGTGGCACGTGGCGTAGAGTTGGTGTTATGAATCTCATTGTGTGTGTGTGTGTGTGTGTGCGCACACGCGTGTTTTGAATTTCAAGCATAAGCAGAATTTTCACATGGAATCTAACAAGGCTTTACATAGGAGGCCCCAGCAGCCGTGTATGTCTTTGGAACTAAAAAACAAAGCCAGTTTCCCACAAGATGGCTGACACGTGTTTACTATTTATCAAAAGCAGCCAAAACACTACGACACAGTTTTGAGTTGAGATGACAGAGAGAGAGAGAGAGAGAGCTATGAATTGTAAACCAAAATGGCAGACCCTAAATCACTAAACCAAAACAGTCAAATTCGTAAACTCGGACAAAAAGCTATTGGTGCTCTGCTGAAATTTATAAGCAATTCTCAGCGAATCGTGTCACCTCTTTGAAGGCCTGTCAAAAACAACACAAACATAAAACATGTTGCAGTGGTCGGCTGAATTACGCCTCACTGGCCATCACTACTGATCAGGTCAGCTTCTCCCAGTGCCAACACACAAACTGGCCAACTTCCCCAGCACCAAAACAATGTCATTAAGCAACATTACAGCAATAAAAGGTGAACTGCACCGAGGTTGGTTCTAAACAAGTAGGAAGCCTGGGAATTTGCTCCTCTACTCGGCGATCTCATTGTATTCTCATAGCTTTCATTGGCGCTCATAAGGCTAACTCGGTAGGCGCCCACACCTGCATGAATTTCATTCTCCAGCCTGGCTCATTAAACCCCCTGAAATGGCTAATTACAGAAGAGTGAGTCTCTCCACCAATTAAGAATGACCTCCGGCTTTTTCCAGCAGGACCACAGTGAAGCTTGTAATGAGGGTAAATGTAATGATACCAGCCTTAGAGAATTAGGTGCGATGACCGAGGGTGTAGGAAACTATTTATTTACTTCATTAAATGTGAACCTTGAAGCAGCTGATCAATTTAGACCTCATTAAACGACAAATAACCAAGACGCAGTCACACTCCACGCCGTCCGTCACGAGCAGGTTCAACTCAATTACTGCCATAACTGGGCCTGGCACCTTCACATTTATGTGCCTTTTGTGACCCGGGAGGCACGGCCCCCAGATAACAAATTGCTTTACTGCCCACTGACCTCCCCCAAGGCTCAAAAGGGCACCTTACAAGATCACAGAATCTTACAAATTAAATACGATGCTCTTTGCTTCATTGCACCACTCCAGGTTTCAACCACAAACAAATTCAACATTAACTCAGCAGCTGGAAGTGTTTTGGTGACAGTGCCCAAGACATGCTGTACAAAACCAGTGCCATGGCACCCGTCAATGGGCTGAGAGTCATCTCGTATCTCTGAACCCGGGCACCTCAATGGCAGGCCACATATGCGTCGTGTCCCTTCTGAAGTCCTTCAGACATCAACCATTTCATAATTACATCCCATGCCCTATCAAGCTGCACCCACCAACAGACCACTTCAAGTAAAGCCGTGTTCAGACAAAGTGCAGGCCGCCCAGTTCCTCTACCCAGGAGAGCCCGAGTTAAACGTTGTCCTCTAAATCAGACCTGCTCATCACGCCACCATCTTTACATCCAGCACAATGTCTACTGCCCATCAGAATGTAGGAGGGTAGACGTCTACGTGTTGGTGAGACGTCGGAGTTAAGATAACCAAGACTCGTTAGTTAAGCAAAACTGGCAGCCCAGCTGTGATTGCAGCAACTCGTATTCACGTCTCACCCGTAACGCCTTAGCTAGGATGGCATGAGAGAGACGGGGGGTTCGGGGCGGGTATGGGGGCCTTGCCATTTATCTGTTCTCATCCTCTCAGATCTGAGTGCCACATTTGATACCACAGATCACAATATTCTTAGAAATCCCCTTAGTCAGTGGGTGGGCCTCTCTGGGAGGGTCTTTAATTGGTCCGAGTCTCACTTGCTTTGTTATTTATGATAATTATACTTCAAAGACCCCTGATATTCTACAAGGTGGTCCACAAGGCTCTCTCCTGGGTCTCAATCAGGTCAGATTATCTCAAGGCATAACGTGAGCCACCACAGCTATGCTGACGACCCACAACTGAGGACCCCCAATGTCTTACTTGTGTTTCTGAGTGGTTGAGGAGTCGTTTTCTCAGACTAAATAAGAAGTCAGAAACCTTAGTGATTGGCAAAAATAAAAATAGTGAGGGTATTAGAAATAAACTTGATGCATTAGGATTAAAAGTCAAGAATTTAGGGGTCATTATTAACTCGGACCTGAATTTTAAATCACATTTTAATCAGATCACTAGGACAGCATTTCTTCACAAAAGTTAGACCCCTTAAAACTTTACAAGACACTGAAAAGTGAGCTGACGCTTGTGTTTTTAGTCAACTAGATTACTGCAACGCACTCCTCTCAGGACCACCCAAGAAAGACTTCAGTCGATTACGAGTGCAGAGTGGAGCAGCCAGAATCTGAACTAGGAGAAGAAAACCCGAGCACATCACGCCAGTCTGAGCGTCACTACACTGGTTACCCGTGTCATTTAGAGTTGACTTTAAAATCCTGCTGATGGTTTACAAAGCCTTCAATCATCTGCTCCATCATTACATCCCAGAATGCCTGTCACCTTAAACTCCAAATCGTAACCTTAGATCTTCAAATGAGGGTCTGCTTAGAAGTCCAAGAGCTAAACTTAACAGAAGCGGTGAGGCGGGCGGGTGGGCGCCTTCTGCTAAAATCTGGAATACGGGCTTACCGATAGAAATTCACCAGGCTGATGCAGTAGAGCGCTTTATAAAATGGCTAACAACCCGTTACTGTGACATGGCTCGCTCACAGCTTCACTGTACTGTAACCCTGATATTCTGGATAGGCACTGAATTATCATCATCATCATCATCATGGCTCCACACTCCACACTAACCCCTACTATTCTCTGCTGTTCTTGTTCTGGCTTTTTCTGTGGTCTTTGATCTGTGCCCCACCACCTGACCAGGGCACCATGCAGTCCCTCCATTGATGGACTGAAGCCCAGAGGTCCACATGACCTCATCGTCTAATTCTTCAACGTGAAGCCTGAAAGCCAGGAGGCCTGACTGACGTCACTGATGTTAGGGGGGCTGGGTGGTCTTATGGCCCCCTGCAGATTTTGTTTTTTTTCTGGCCTTCAGACCTTAACTTTATTCTTTGTTAATTAGTGTTGCCTAATTTTTATGTTTGAGCTCCATCATTTGTATGAAAATGTGCTGCAGAAATAAATGTTGTTGTAGTGACTACCAGGGACTCGTCTGAGATCACTCATGGAGGGCAGCGACTGTACCTGGTGCTGAAAAGCGAGGGTCCCCTGCAGAAACGGGCTCTGTCACATGCTGCATTCACGCACCCTCGGGCTGTGCGGACCTCCCAGTTGTGATGTGTCACCTTCCCTCCTCACCTGCACCAATGGTTGGACTTCTCTGAAAAAGGTAAGATTGCTGTCTCTCTCTTACTTAGTCTGCAATTAAAGCTAAATGTGGAAATAAAGAAGAAAATCAATGTCCTGAATACGCATCGCTTCACTCCAAATGCATTTAGACTAAAAAAATGGCACTTCGGGCTGAGCAGCCAGGTTATTAGTTTTATTTGAAACCACTGACTGAGGTGATGGGTCGGCGTTACATCACAGCTCAGACACTTTGGTAGCGTTGTTTTGTCCGAATGTTCGAGTTGCAGTTGCAGAGTTTTCCGTCTGAAGAGAACGCGTGAACACAGCCATAGGCATGCATGGCGTCCAAGTTAGACGCGGGCTGGTGGACATTTCCTTTAGCGCGGTGGCAGAGATGGTGGCTTTGATCCCACCATCAGCTGCTTGAGGGACGATGACTGGATTTGGAAAGAGAGTTGGCGGCGTCGCCCCGAGCCAAGTTCTTGCTGGTGACGTGGAGTGCTAAAGTGCCGCTGGCTTTTTGTTTGCACCTAATAAAACGTTTCCTCCTTTTCAGACTGAGCTTCCGTCACAGAAGTTGTCACTTTAGCTCGAGCAGCATCCTCAATGGCTACCAATGGTAATGCCGAGGTTGATCACCAAGCCCTTGGGAGTGAACTCTAAACCTCGAGATGGCGAGTACTTGTGGATTATTTCATGTAAATATACGCCGATGTCTCCGTGATGTTCTCGGGTAGTGACGGACTCATCTAGAAGGACCTTCCCCAGATACCGATTGTTCCTCCCGGCCCACATGAACTCCCTATTATGACTACAATGTAGCAATGCTGCTAGTAGTTACCACTGCATCTCCCAGCAGTCCCTGCAGGGGCTGTTGGGGGTCAAAGGTGGTCAAAGTAGGTTAAAAGGGCAGGTGGCCAAAAGAGAAAAAAAGGTGTTTCTGTTGTTGTACGTTGTGTGTTGCATTTATCTTTGGACTGCCTGCCGTTAATTCAGCCATATTTCATCATTGTGTTCCTGGATTGTATTCGTTTATTGGGGTCTGGATCATCGGTCTACCTGTGTACTGAGGACTGTGTTTTGGATTCATTGGCTTTCCTGCAAGAAAAGGAGCACTCCTGAACCATCTATCCATCTTCATCCTTTCAGCAACTACTGGTAGGACTGAGTTTTCCATTCCCTTTCTACATACAAATCGCTGGACTCAATCTCATCACTTCTCATTTCATCCAGTTTGGTTTTTTAACATGGACTTTGCTGTGGGTTGTTTGTGTTTATATGTTAAATGTAATATCGCCGAAAGGGTCGGGGTGGTAATACTGTTTGCATTTAGATCATTTAATTTCATTATATTCTTTATTGTTTAATGTTCCCAGCGTGCTTTATTTGGTCTCTGTAGCGGCGTGTGTGTGTCGTTCCAAGGCTGGGGTTGTCCCTGGTAATCCTCCACTAAAATAAATAAATCACCGTCACATTGACGGTGTGAAACTTAGCGGCACTTGACCGCTACAACACGATTGTCCACCACTCAGCCCTTCATCTTCTGCTTGGCTATTTGTGTCGCCAGGCCTAAACACTCAAGGCTCACCGATGCAGAGTTACTTCGACTGCAGCGCATTGCTCTCAATGTCTCCAGTTTCTGAATGCTTCAAAACTGGGGGGCTGCAGCCTATGCTGGCATCTCTGGGCACAAAGCTTCACCTAACGAACTCTGACTCCATGCCAACACCACCAAGAAATGTACAGCAGGCAGCTAATTCAACCGACTGGTTTTAGGATGTGAAAGCCATCAGACGTGAGCACATGGAGAATTCGAACTGCAAACGCCACCCTGCCAGGGACCCCAAGGTGGCAGCGGCAGCCACTGTGCCATTCTTGGGTGAGCACCAGCCCGGGTGCTTTAAGCGAGTTATTATGAACAGTTAGGACAGGAAACCAAATGTCATTATTTCCCCAGAACGGCGAGGCCCGCTTTATCGATTGTTGTAATTCTTCCCTGCTCCCCCTTGTTATGTGCGTCCATTTCCAAGGAGCTGTAATGTAATTTTGAACACATTCAGAGCGACACTCGTGCGCAGAGGTCATCAGCCAGCAGCCTGCGGACACACCTCCTTATTTATTGTTGTATCCCTCCAGAAATATATTAAAGCTGAGGAACTAGAATTAAATGTTGTGTGTCAGGGTGATAAATTTTGCCTTGCAGCTCTGTAATTTTTTTTGTCTTAATACGGCAGGCAGCAGCAATCGGTCAACGTGAGAGCCCACGCCTTGGCCCACGAGTGGCCGGGTCTCCACCGAGGAGCTCCAGCCCCGCGCTGCACTGCTAAAAGCGTTCCATCATTTGAGAGGACGCCGGCGAATCCTCTTGCGATTGTTCAGGGGTCACAGCAAATGAGCGTGACCAATTACTGGCGCTCTCTCGCTAGGTGATAATCCAATTCCTGCAGGCCACACTTTAATCTGCGACTTTGAGGTTCTACACAAGTGCCCCAGGACATAGACTTTATGACCAAGTTCTTCCCATAACACCGAGAGACCCTTCATAACAAACATTACAAAGTGGGCACCGAGATCTCACGAAAGACAACTACAGCAGTGTGGCGGTGCTACTTGCCTCCAATGGGTGGTCCAAGCAGAACCGGGCAGCACTCGATGATCGTGACCAGTCCGACAGCACTCGAGAAGCGCTGCGCTCCAACCAGGTCCATCAGGGTCTCAAAGAGCAAGGCACAGACCATGCCGAATGCCAAGCCAAAGAAGACAGCATACATCACAAGCCCCAAATACCCAGAGGCCAAAGGGCACAGGAGGTGACAGACGCCATTGTAAGCAACTGAGAAACTGAAGAAATACTGGATCTTGGGCCTGATCCACCTCGTGTTGGCCAGCATTCCCGTGCCGGGCCTGGCGATCATGTCAACAATGGCCAGGATAGAGAGCAGGAAAGCTGCCGAGTACTCATCGATGCCGAGGTGCTTGGCGTAAGGAGCCAAGAACACGATGGGAGCAAAAAAGCCAAAAAACATCAAGACGTTTCCAATGAGGTAGATGAGGAAGCCCCTGTGTTTGAAGAGGGAGATATCGATGAATTTATTGACTTTCTGGCAGCAGCCCGCAGGCTTAGCCGGCTCTCTCCCAGAAAACAGGTTTGCGGCCTGACGACTCGACGGCTCACTGGAGGCTCCATTGTTCACTTTCTCTTCGCCGATTGGCTGTTGTTTCTGAGCACTCGTGGAGGTTACGCCAATGGGCCGAAACAAAGCGCCAGCAACACAGCAGTTCAGTAGCAAGGCTCCCAAAATGAAGAAGCTTCCCCGCCAGCCAAAAGTGTCAAAAAGCAGCTGGTTGACAGGAGCCAAGGTACACAGGAACACCGGGCTGCCAGCCATAGCCAGGCCATTGGCCATAGGTCTCTTCTTCAGGAAGTACTTGCCAATGATAGTCAGGGATGGCTGCAGGTTGAAGGCAAGGCCCATTCCTGCAAACAAACAAAAGACAGACAGAGTGAAAGGCGTCTGCGTTCATTAAACTGAGTGGTGTCAATGAGCTAACATCGCGCCCGCTGCACTGTACGTGTGTCTCATCGGCTCACTGCTTCTGGAATACCCATCTGTTTTAATGGGGCTCTGGGTGGGCTACTAGGCATCACTCAAATCCAGATTTGCTCTGAAATCAATCTAAACAAAGACATCTTTGAGGTTGTAGCATGCCAACTCCACACCGGCACAGGTTCGGAATCCCATGATGCACCAGCACTTTCACCACGCGAGCCACGGTCCTCCGTATCACATGAACAGAGAGGGCATTAGCCCCTGTGAGGGTGCTGCAGTATGTGCCAGTGCCAATTCAGCTATTTCCCTCAGGATCATGAGCAGTGTGCCCCTCTGCCTGGTGGTGTGCACTGCCTGAAGCCGCACAGCGAGGTGACTTGGCTTGGCCTCCAGAGTTCTTGCGGCCCTGGCAGTGAAAGAGTGCCTGCCACTCACAAAAGCCTCGAGTTGCTCAACAGCTCAGGGGCTCTGTGCCCTCGTGCATTCACCTCTCTGTCCCATAAATCAATGAAAAGAGACGAGGGAGGGGGAGCACAAGGGGGCTTTGTGCCAGCTGGCATTAATCCTCTGCCATTCTGCTGTGCAAACTAAGGCAGTCAACACAAGAAAGTGCCAGCAAGTAAACCTACATGGCATATGTGGCATTTTCCGCCTCTGCGACATTACCCCGAGTGTCATCTGTAATTATTTATCGATTTAGGGCATTTGTATCCAATGTGACATACGCACCACATGTGCTTGAAGCAAATAAGGAAACAAACTTGATAGGCCTGATGGTCTCCTCTCAACTGTCAGACGACTCCTGTGGTTAATAACCATGTGTGCCACACAAGTAGGGCATCAGTTATTCATGCTACATGTACATACTGCATGGGCACTGGCGTAAAATTACAAGAAAAGGAAAACTTAAGTGACGCAAAGAGTGAAATTAAACAGAAAAAAAATGAAAGGACACCAAATGTAATTAAAAAAAAAAAAAAACACACAAATATGGAACCAAACTACGACTTCTTCATCTCTATATAGAAAAGTCTGTGTGTGTCTGTCTGTCTGGTCCAGCATCACGTCCGAATGGCCGGAGTGTTTCTCATTAGTCAACTAAAAACACTTGTGGGGTGAAATCAACCGTGGCCCCCCTTCTGGGTAGGGTGGGAGGTGATCTTGTGCTCTTGTATGCCTGATATCATCCAGGTGACACTCAGAATGACCACCAGAGGGCGAGCTGGAGGTGACTGCCAGCATTCTTCACGTTTGAGCACCACCACCGTGCCCGTCTGTTGCTTTTGAGTTGGCATCAACTGGATGAAAACATCCATACAAGACAAGCACATTAGTGAATCTTCATTGGTTTTTAATTTATTTTAATTTTTAAAGGTAGGGGGGAAATAAAAAAAAAAAAACACTTTCTTTTGCTCCCGGGCAATGGTGGGTAATTTAGCTTGTCACCTTCAAGTGGAGGCCGTGCTCTTTCAGGTAGCAGCAGATGTCACCGTGTATCAAATCCACATGGGGTCCAACCAAATCAAACTTGTCACCGACATGGTCTCCCTGCATCTGTGTGAGTTTTCCTCCAACATGTCCAAAGATGGGCTCTGTGATGGACTGGCACCTCATCCAGGCTGGGCTCCCGCTGTGCACTTGAGGCTGCTGGGATTGGCTCTGGCAGGCTGTGATGCTCTGCTCTGTTGTATGGAGGATGACTTGTGTTCTCTTCGGTGCATTTATTGTATGGACCCCCTTTTTGACACCCACTGTACGCCCAGCCTACCAGTAAGGGGTCTCTCTTTGAACTGCCTTTGTTTCTTCCATTTTTTTCCCTTTAAGGGTTTTCCTTGTATTCTTAGAGAGTCAAGGCTGGGGGGCTGGCAAGACGCAGGGCCTGTTAAAGCCCATTGCGACCCTCCTTGTGTGATTTTGGGCTACACAAAAATAAATTGAATTGTGTTGTGTGCTGAATCATCATTTCTCTCTTTCTATCACAGGAGGCCAAGTTTCGACTGGGTGCCAGGTCACCTTATGCCACACACGTGCTGTCCTTAGTGCCCCATCTAACCCCCCCCCCTTCCTGTGTGACTGAAGCCGAGGTAAGGACTGCACCTGTAAGGGACAACGACAGATGAGGAGGCGCAAAGGTACCAGGTAGATGCCTAAAGGGGGAGGCAGTGTGGAGTGGAGACGCCAGGGCTGAGCCGCATTTAAAGAGAACTCTTGTAGTTAGACAGAGCTATATTGGATTATTATATTATTATTATTATTATATGTTTATGGAGAAACAAAGCATCCTGGCATAGGAGACCCCGCTAAGTGCTGGCCAAGTTGTCAGTGGAGCCCCACAGAGATACCCTGGAGAAGATCACATAAGACTCCTCCTCACTTGTGCCACGTGACGGTTTAATGCGATTCTGCCATCTGCTTACAGCATTGGGAGACCCGGCGTGTGCAGCTTTCCACTTCTTGTACGTCTCGTGTTTGTTTATCGTGCACCGAGTTTGTATTTTAGTTTAGGCATTGATTTAACGCACTTTTCACAATCAGTCTGGGAGTGACTACTAGTTATTATCGGGTCGGGGACCCAGCGTAGTGAATCGTATTTTATATATATTTATAAACACACACGTAATATAAAGAGAATTTAGCCGCCATCACTGCCACTGGAGCCAGTCTTGTCCTCTCTTAACATGTTTTTGGGAGTGCAGATATGTCATTTACGACAGAGTCTCTCGACCACCGGGGTCACAGGTTACCATCGTTTATGATGGTAGTGGGTCACCGCTCCAGCGATCGTGCTTGTTTTAGTGCCCGGCCTGATAATTGTGCTCAGACACTTACATGGGGGAGAAGAAGTGGCTTGTGACACCAGAAAGGCGGAGAAGCGCAAACCTGCGACATTCAGAAACTTTGAGTAACCAAACCAAAACCAAAACCGAAGCCCCAATGTATTACATGAAGAGACAATGCAGCAGGCGGTTCATTCAAACAAACTATTCAACTCTAGTGAGGCACGAAAAAAATAAAGATAACAAACTCAATCTGGAGAGGTCAGTGGCTGCTTAGCACTTTGAGGTGGTCCTGGGGACACAATGTTAGAAAAGGTTGAAACAGCTTTATAAAATACACACTGACGACTAATCAGTATCGAGTAAAACAAGAGAGCGGCTAAATAAATACTGACTGACTGACTGCACAAAGACATCCATTTCTGGTGACATTACAGCGCCGCCATTCTTGATTTGTCCAACTCTCAGGCTGCACTGTTACAACAGGATGTGCAGGATGCAGACTCCGCATTCAGCACATCACTGGGCTCAGGGTGGTGGGCTTTGCACTCCTATACATAACCTAATGCTTAAGAGGCATTAGCTGTCCTCTAGTGGCTCCGTCTGCATACTGGTGAAACAGGACAAACTCTAAAAATCAGTAAACAAACTGGTATCGCTAGCTAAGAGGAGGCAAGGTGCGCTCCAACACGTGGCGTGAGGTAGAGTGACTCAGACGGAGGCTGGAGTGTGAGCGAGGAGGGCACAGCCCGGATCCCTACTCCTGACATCACGCTTCAGCCCGCAGCCTCTGTCTTGGATTCGCGCGTATAAATCGCTCCTGCAAGCGTGAAAAGCAGACAGACATACAGGCGTTGGATTTTTTATTTTATACATATATTTTGCTGTTGTAATCTTTACTCTCAGTTTTTTGAGACTTTTGAATTATAGCACTTTCATAATCTCTAACCTGCTCTGTATGTGTATCTGGCAACGTTTTTGAACCTCTTTACAAACGTTCTACTTTGTCATCTACTCTTTGTCCTTTATTTCCGACCCCGCTTGGAGCCGAAAGCGCAGGAACCGTGTCCGACAACAGCATTCACATGAATGAGAAGTGACTGGACCGTGGCTGTGGTTCACTATGGAGTGGAGGGCGGGACTTGAAAAAATCTCTTGGCAAAAAGTCTTGCCTCGCAGGACCTGAAATTATCTCCAAGAAAAGTCTCGTCCCAGGATTTTCTTTTATAAGCCAACGTCTGCATGTCTGTCCGCTTTTCACGCTTGCAGGAGCGATTTATTTGCCCAAATCCATATATCTTGTCACGCTTGGGTCACAGATTTGCACAGAGACACAGGAGGTCGGAGAAACAAGAAGGATTTTTATTCAAACACCGCAAACACATGAGCTTAAACGTGCTCCATGACAAGTCAGAGATGACAGTTCCGCTAGGAGCAGAGAGAGATAAAAGCAAACAATCAATTCCAAAACTGACAGGCGCTGCGCAAGGCTTATAAGTCGGGGGAGTACCACGCGAGGCTTGTATTACGCGTTATAGTGCAAGGATAAGGAGCAATGTGTAGTCAGTGTTTCAGGGTTTGTGGTTTTCCCAGGGGCGTTTGTCTCTATTCGGGGTGCGATCAGCCCTCCAGCTCACAATATATATATATATATTTATAAAAGCCAAATCCTACTGACTCACTCATCACGAAATCTCCCGAACCAGGAAGACTTGAACTTCGGAATGTAGGTTACCCTTGGCCCACAGGTACTCGCTAAGAAACGGTTTTAAAAATTTTGTGGTCCAAGCGCAAAATTTCATATATTTTTTAGACCAGTTTGTCTGTCTGTCCACTTTTCACGAGAGGACTACTTCACGGATTTAGATCTTTTTTTGCAACTTTCTCATCATGCTGAATATCAGAGTTCACTTGTGGTACCGATTAACGCAGCGCTTCCCGAATTGGGGTGCAAGCAACTGTTGCTGGGGGGTGCCAGAATCCATCGAGGAAGAAAAATAAAAAACATTTGTACAAAATCTTAATTTATCTATCCATTCCTAAATCATGAAATGGGCAGGCTATTTCGTATCAGTGCAATACGCAGCTTGTTAAAACGGATGACTTCCGCTCTTACGTGCACGTAGTGCTGCGTGGGTGTTATGATTATCGTATCTGTTCAAGTTCTGTTTCAATTTACAATATAAGTAAGTTCTATTTGGTCGACAGAAATATCTTTGGTAGGAATGTAACTTGAATTTAGTCATCATTGCATACATTTTTCTTCACCATAGAAATTTAAAGACTAAATTCAACTTACATTCCTACCAAAGATATTTCTGTCGACTAAATAGAACCTACTTATATCCAAATAGAACTTGAATAGATATATTTTTTCGAATCTGATCGCACATTGTAGATCGTCTTGACGCGCACCACATCGAGCCTGCATGCTATTGTGCTCTCGCCTGCCTGCCTCAATAAGTTACCCTCACTTTGCTCTTACTTTTTTACCGTTCATTTAATCATGGCTAGTAACGAAAAAATTACAAATTGGGGATTACACCGAGTATGGCTTTACCAAAACAATTATTGATGGAGAATAAAGTATCCATTATTCATAAAGCTTCAATTGGTGATCTGTCTTTCTGCATTAACCTCATATTTTTTCATACTTCTTCTCAAACCAAGGGGGTGCGAAATCAGCCTCGTCCGTCTTGGGGTGCGACGGTAAAATGAATCGGGAAGCGCTGAATTAGCGCAAATCCGAGAGACTCATTGGGCTGCGGGGCCCTCCTCACTCACACATCTGCCTCGGGGTGTAACCCTAACCCTGCTTAGTTAGCAAACGAGAGAAGTACTTAACAGATTTAGATCTTTGTATTTCTAGAATTTGCTTGAACATTCCGGTTGATTTTGCGACTTCTCTCATTGTGCTAAGAATCAGTGTTTGTTTGCAGGAGTGATATAGCTGTGCTAATCCGAGACAGAGGCTGCGGGCTGAGGGGAGCAGAAAGAGTGACACGTCAGGAGTGGGGAGCTGGGTGGGGCCTCCTTGCTGTCCTGTTTCACTAATACGCGGGCGAATTTGCGGGGGATGGCTAGTATGTGTGTATATATTATATAAATAAAATAATTTCAGGTGACTACCTGTTGAAGCTCATCGAGAGAATGCCAAGAGTGAGCAAAGCAGTAATCAGAGCAAAGGGTGGCTGTTTTGAAGAAACTAGAAGATAAAACATGTTTTCAGTTATTTCACCTTTTTTTGTTAAGTACATAACTCCACATGTGTTCATTCAGAGTTTTGATGCCTTCAGTGAGAATCTACCATGAAAATAAAGAAAACACATTGAATGAGGAGGTGAGTCCAAACTTTTGGCCTGTACTGTATGTGTATGTGTATGTATATGTATATATATATATATATATATATTTTTTTAAGGAGGAAGTAAGGACAGCGATGAACAAGATGAAGAATGGAAAGGTTGTTGGTCCAGTTGACATACCAGTGGAAGCTTGGAGGCGTTTAGGAGAGATGGCAGTGGAGTTTTTAACTGGATTGTTTAATGGAATCTTGGGAAGTGAGAGGATGTTGAGGAGTGGAGAAGAAGTGTACTGGTGGGCCGATATTTAAGAATAAGGGGGATGTGCAGGATTGCAGTAACTACAGGGGAATAAAATTGATGAAGCATGAAGTTATGGGAAAGAGTATCGGAAGCTCAGTTAAGAAGTGAGGTGATGGTTAGTGAGCAGCAGGATGGATTCATGCCAAGAATGAGCACCACAGATGTGATGTTTGCTCTGAGGATGTTGATGGAGAAGTTTAGAGAAGGGCAGAAGGAGTTGCATTTAGTCTTTGTGGACCTTGAGAAAGCACATGACAGGGTGATAAGAGGAACTGTGGTATTGTATGAGGAAGTCGGGAGTGGCAGAGAAGTACGTAAGATAAGAGTGGTACAGGATATGTACGAGGGGAGTGTGACCGTGGTGAGGTCTGTGGTAGGAGCGTTGGAGGTGAGATTACATCAGGGATTGGCTCTGAGCCCCTTCTTATTTGCAATGGTGATGGACATGTTGACAGACGAGATTAGACAGGAGTCCCCATGGACTGTGATGTTTGCTGATGACATTGTGATCTGTAGCGAGAGTAGGGAGCAGGTTGAGGAGACCCTAGAGAGGTGGAGATATGAGAGGAGAGGAGTGAAGGTCAGTAGGACCACCAAGACAGAATACATGTGTGTGAATGAGAGGGAGGTCAGTGGAATGGTGAGGATGGGGGAGTAGAGTTGGCGAAGGTGGATGAGTTTAAATACTTTTGATCAACAATACAGAATAATGGGGATTGTGGAAGAGAAGAGAAAAAGAGTGCAGGCAGGGTAGAGAAGAGTGTCAGGAGTGATTTGTGATAGACGGGTATCAGCAAGAGTGAAAGGGAAGGTCTACAGGACGGTGGTGAGACCAGCTGTTATATGGGCTGGAGACGGTGGCACAGGAGACAGAGCTGGAGGTGGCAGAGATAAAGATGCTAAGAGTTGCATTGGGTGTGACGAGGATGGACAGGATTAGAAATGAGGACATTGGACGGTCAGCTCAGGTGGGATGGTTGGGAGACAAAGTCAGAGAGGTGAGATTGGAGTATTTCTGTTAAACTGAGGTCCACTATGAGTATTTATAAGAGATGAAATAAACAAGCCATTCATTTTAACTGACATTCTCATAGATAAAATAACTTCTTAAAAAAATAACTCATTTAAATAACTGGAAAAAATCACTAAAGTGACGTGCAATGGGTCATCATAACTCGACCTTCAGCTAACTAAATCACCAAAATACAAACATCGGTGAAGAGATCCTGTTAAAGAAAGTGATCAAAAATAAAAGCCACGACTTTCTTGATACTTTAGTTTATAATTAAAAAACAGAATTAAGAATCTGAAAATCTAACATTAAAGTTCGATAAATTCTGAAAAGAATGATACCAAACATATATATGCAGGTTTTCAAACAAGCCCGATTTACAGCGTGACAGAAAACATCATATAAAATCACTGCACAAAATGGTTGCACTTTTAGGCATAGGATTTTATAAATAAAATATTATATATATATATATAAAGCACGAGAGAGTAGATTAATGTGCAAATCAAGAGACTTCACAGCAAACACTTAACAGAACGGGCAGCAGCCTTTGAATACTTTAAAAGATAATGAAGTGAGACTTCACTGCTGAAAACAGGCCAGTTATAAATAAAGACGACAGATTCTCTGCCCATATACCATAAAGGGAATAATACTAATATTTACTACTCATCTTCCTCTGTGCATGCCCTTTTTAAAATGTGTTCATTCCAACACAGACTTGCGGAGTGGTCTCATCTGAGGTGGCTGTCCATTACACGGGCCACGTCTTCGCATACGAGGCCCACAGTGTACGACTCTTCATTAAACAGACCCCTTTAATCCTACAACAGTAATATCTTTCATCCTTCTGGCCTTTCAGATTTGCAGCCGTGCATATATTTTTATTTTACAGAAGATGTTCAAATTCCCCAATAACCCCGATTACAAAAGTGTTTCTTTGAGGCCACTGTTGCTGTTAAAATCCCACAAGTGCAAATCTCCTGAATTGGCAGTATGGAGATGGATGCCAACAGGGAGGGCTGACCTAATCCACTTGGAGTTGACTACAGCAAAGATTAATAACGTCTCAGGTGACACCGCCGACCCTTGGATGAAACCAGCGGGGAAATACGTATAAAAGAAATCTAAAATCCTGCAAAAGCACAGCTAACGTCTGCTTCCACGTTTTTCAGCCTTTCTTCATATTCTGTCCAACTCACTCTTTCCGACCGCCGCTCATTATAAGCGGCCCCATTAAAGGGGGATTGGTGGGGGTGCAGGTGTTATGTGCCGACCATCTCTGTCAACCTGGTGGAAAAGGAAAAAGACAAGGAGTGGGGTGGGGTGGCAGGAGGCCATCATGTGGCTCTCGTTATCATTGCACATCTGTAATCCACCACCTTCCACTTTTGGAACAAATGCAAATCGATCGGAGGGCGGACTGAAGAATCGTTCAGCATGTAATAAATGGAATTGTTTCAGTACTGCCAGAGATGAAGCAGCTTTGTGGGGGTCAGACAGTGACGACTGAACATACAGCCTTGTGTGGTTTACACTTTAATTTCTGGGAGATCTTCATGTCAAGTTCATTGTCTCCAGGCTGTAATCTCTAATACAACCAACTGAAAAAGAAATACGAAGGAAGCCTGTGCCATTAAGTCAAGTGTACACAACACTCCTTACAAAGGAGCACAGCAGACCCCCGCCTGAGAGTGGACGAGGAGTAGCTCCACACAAACGGGAGGTGAGGCCCCCCAGAAGCCCATCTGGGTGGTGTGTCTACCTGGTAAGGCTAAATAGATGCGTCTTTTAGGGGGAGCTGCTGGTTTGCCTGTCACCCTCCTTTCTGCTAATGGACCAACTGTCGACATTGTGACTCACTGAATCGCCTTAAAGCTGGTGACTTGTTGGGACTGTTTATGTGACATGTAACACACAGTGTGCATGTCCATACGTATCAATATTACATGGGGCTTTTAAAAGTTATTCAAGAAGTGACATCGGTCCCTGTTTTGTTTAACGTTCTTTTGTGAATTTTTTTTGGTTGTGACCAAACTTAACGTGCAGATAATGTGTAACTTGTATCACCCCCTGAATCACCCCACCAGGACGTACCACTAGGAAGGGCATTTATGTTATACTAGCTGTGTAAGCCCCTGCTGTAAAAAGTCTGAGCTCCTAGAAACTATTGAAATCGTCAGGAAAAAACCTGAAATGGAGAGTCGGCGGGTTTGTTTTGCGGACATCCTCACCCCCCCTCGTCTATCAGCGGCTAAGTGAGTCTCTCTCTCCTCGGAGGTCTCGTTTTCCCGATGTGCTCGTGTCGTGTCTCTGACTTGTTAACTTGGGGCCACCTTACCAGCTCTTTGAGCTTCATGCTGTAGGCTCGCACTTCCGGACAGACAGACACTTCCACGCGTAGACGTTTGTATATAAGACGACGACAGCTTTCCGCTCCGTTTACATTGTGTTCTTGTGCTCTTTTCTGTGTTATAACAGGATTGCTTCACTAATAACATGCGTTTGTGTTTTTTTTTTTTTTCTTTCCTGTGGCAACTCTCTCTTCATATCAACAGATTCTACCAGCCAGAAACCCCCCCAACCCCCCATGCCAATGCATACACACAGACAGCAGAACGTTTTCTCAGAAGGATCCCTCTTGCTCAATATTACGTTGTGGACTTTGATGTTCTGACCTGCTCTCAGGATCACAAAGCCACCGATAAGCAGTACAAACACTCCCTTTGCAATTTCAGTTTTACTGACGATGTTTAATGGCACATGATTTCAATCGAAGGTTGAGGTCTGCGATTTTATGGGCAACCACTTCCACATCAATATATTAAAAAAAAAAAAATAGCAAGCTCCAGTGCACCAGTAAGATGTTTAGATATAAACAGATTATTCAAATAGCTCAGAGAAGCTTGACGTGTGATGGTCTACCACAACAACAACATTTATGTCTAGAGTACGTTTTCACACAAGTGATGGAGCTCAGAGTGCTTTACAAGATAAGGAAAGAAAAATATAAAAATAAGATTAGGCAACAGTAAGTAACAAAGAATAAAGTAAAGTCTGATGGCCAGGAGGACAGAAACCACACAAAACTCCACAGGGCTGAGGAAAAAAACAAACTCTGTAGGAGTTCCAAGGCCATGAAACCACCCAGCCCCCCCACTGGTCTACTGGACTTTGAGGTCCATGGCCCAAGAAAGTGGGACAGTCCTCGAGAATCTAATCTGTGAAGAAAGACCTTGTCTTTTTACCAATCTAAAATAAAGGGAAGAATGTGCTGTACCTCCAATGACTCCAACGCAGATGTAGAGCTGAATGATGCTGGTACCAAAGGATGCAGCCACCATGGCAACGGCGCACATCACACCACCACTGATGACCACAGGCCTGCTGCCATATTTGTTCACAAGGATGCTGCTCACTGGACCTGAGGGGGAAATAAGCCAACAAATAAATTAATAATAATAAATAAATGACATAGCAGTTTTTAATTCTGGAATGAAGGTCCGCTGCACTCGTCACATGGAGACAATTGAACCAAAAAAAACGTCGGGCGTCCGGTCACAACAAATCAGACAAACAAAATGGTCATGCAGTTTCCAAAAAAGGACTTTACTTCAGCATTCATTTACACAATTGTGTCTAAGGCACCAAGTATGTGCTTGACAGTAATGACATATCTCAGCAAAGTGAAGGATACATAAAACAAATTAAATAAAAAAAAAAACTAATTAAATATTTGAGTTAAAAAAAAAAAAAAAAAGCCTAAAGTCTCAATTAAAAAAAAAAATTCCATTGAGTGCAGCCTTCTATTGCTGACTGAAAGCAAACTGCTAAGTTTAATAGCGTCGGAACACTTTTGACCAAAACGGGCCAATCAGCCCAACACAGCTCATTCATCCAAATTCCTCCAACGTAGTAACATCGTCCCGAATTCTCAGGTTTCCCAAAGTCCCGCTGTTTACCACACCTCATGAGAACTTTGTGTCTCCTGTATGATGGAGCAAGTAAGAGGTCGCCATCATCACAGCAGAGAGCTCTGGGTGTTACATAAATGATCACAATGAAGGAAAAAGTGTCACGACAAAGCACTGAAAGTCAAGGATGAACTTTTGATACGGGTATCTAACTTGGCATTACACTTTGTACGTCTTCCAGTCATCTCTTGATTACCATATTTGATAGCAACAATTTGCCTTCACCCAATCCTCCAGAAATGACTCTCCCTCTCCTGCGGCTGCCACTCTCTGGTGACCACACCATCTATGCCCACTCTGTCTTATTATCATCATACTATCTGTGTATGACTGTGCTGTAGAAAGCCCGTGCTCCTAGAAACTGTGGATTCTGGCACTTCAATCAATCGCATCGGTTGTGCATTAGTGGCTAAGCGAGGTTCTCTTTTCTCTGCAGTTTCGTTTTGCCGATGTGCTCGACTCTGTTGTCTATCAGTGGCTAAGTGACTTCCTCTCTCCTCGGAGGTTTCGTTTTGCCGAAGTGCTCACCTCCCTTGTGTCTTAGTGGCTAAGCGAGTTTTTGTTTATTTCTCAGCGGTTTTACTTTGGCGACAGAGTCGCTTACTTTGAGCTTCATGCTGTAGCCTCGCACTTTCAGGCCAGCCAGCCAGCCAGCCAGACACACTTCAAGACATTTATATATAAGATTACCTGTGTAAGCTCATTCTGTAGAAAGCCCAGGCTCCTAGAAACTGTGGATTCTGGCACATCAATCAATCGCATCGGTTGTGCATTAGCGGCTAAGCAAGGTTCTCTTTTCACGGCAGATTCATTTTGCCGATGTGCTCACCTCGCTTGTGCATTAACGGCTAATTGAGTTTCTCTCTTTTCTCTGCAGTTTTACTTTGGCAACAGAGTCGCTTTCTTTGAGCTTCATGCTGTAGCCTCGCACTTCTGGGCCGGACGGACAGACAGACTCTTCCACGCGTAGACGTTTATATATAAGATTATCGTTGGCAGATGCCTTTCTCCAAGGTAACATAATGCATTACACATATTTGTTACAGTTGGAGTACAAGCTTGTGAGGTGACTTGCTCGGGGTCACCGGCAGGACTTTGTCCGGCAGCCTTGGGGCTTAAGGAGGCAGTGCCCTGACCGGGCACCACACTACTACCTGCTGACTTTCTGGATTTGGTTTCACGTTGCAGCAGTACCATCATGTGTATCGAATGGAGTACAGTGAAATTCCCACTTTCAGGTCTAACTAACGGATAGTCACGATTAACAAGAATGTGCTGAAGTACAAAACTATAAAAACGTTTCCATTGTGTAAGGTGTATTTCTTTGTGAGCTGCGTCATAAGAAGTTTTATTTATTAAGTGTCTGCTCCCAAGGAGCAAGTGGTAATAATGGCCAGCTGATCTTTCACATATAAAGCTCCTGCCTCTTTACTACGCACACCTGCACATGCCATCAGGTAAGCAAATAAAATGAAAATATTAATTTTAATACATTATCATAGCGCCAGAGGGTAGCAAAGTCTTGCAGGCTAGTCAGACACGCAAGGAAGAATTTCACTGTACTTTGTACATGTGACAAAACAACAGCTACTGGATAAATAAAAGGAAACCAGAGAATTATGGAAACATCACAGATTAAGAGCTGTAAAACTCTAAATGAATGACAGAAAAAAGAAAAAAACAACACTCTTGGGGGTCATAAAAAGACTTTAAAGAAAAGGCAAAGACGACTGGGGAGTTAGAGAAGAGCGCGGGTGTCGTCCAGACACAGAATGACAGAACAGCGACCGTCCTGTCAATTCTACATAATCACCTCTGTACTCTGCATAGATCTGAAACTCTTTTTTAGGGATTGTGGTAAAAGACAAACATTTCAGCTGTGACGACACACTGAATATTCATAAATCAGGTTTAAAAACAGCGTGATTAGCAAGACTACCAAGCAGCTCATTATAACTGTGACAAAACAAAGGGAGACGGAACAACAGACGCACATCGACCGGTGAGCCCATGCTGCTCGGCCTGCTCCACATCTAAGCAACAACCAGATATCTTAAATATTCACACAAATGACACTCCAGTCTACAACGTTCTGGGCCACGCCAGCCAAACATTTAGCCTCCTGCAAAGCTGTAATGGGATTAATAAATCAATAGCTAGCCAGCCAGCCAAGCCACTCCAGGTAAGTCCCACCAGAGTCTGCAGTTCTGTCCCACCACTCAAAAGCTGATCTGGTTGAGCAAGGGAGGAATCCTGCTTCCTGAAATGGCACTTTTGTCATCGGTGAGATTGTGCACATTGTGCACGGTTGACACATTCTGTCGACTTTTGTCTCGGCAAAACAAACAGCTAATCCCCCAACAACACATAATGTTTCCATAGATAATTGAAAACCAAGCATCTCTCCAACCTGAAGGTCAGTTAGTGTCAATCTGTTACATTCTAGATTAAGCACAAGTCAAATCAGTCCAACTATCATCACCCCACAATCTAACATACAGAACCTTCCACTAATGTGGCCCTCAGGCTGGTGACGTTTATAATCAAAGGAAGGGAGGAAACAAAAAGGCAAAAACACTACACTTGTATCACTCAAGACCTTCAACGGGCATTAAAAGGCAGATCTGCAGGGTCCACTTGAAACAAGCTCAATTTCAGAAGACCACCCTATCACAAAGTCAATCACCAACAAACGTCCTTCAATTACCCAGAGAGCAGTGCAATGGCTGGATACTGCTGAAGGAACACTTCATTAATGGCACCCATAAGAAGAACAGAGCGAGACAGCACTACGTCCTTGATGAAGGAGTCCCGTAGCCTGCCTCTTTGACGCCTCGGAGGTCCTGTGTGTGTTGTTTGAAGGTTAACAGCATTTTTGAACAATCATACATCTTTGGGAGTTTTTGTGATCCTATCAGTGTGGAGGTGTACATCGAAATGGGATACGTTCTTTGCCCTGAAGTCAAACAAAATTCGGACGCGAGTGTCAGTAGGGTTTTCGCCGAAGGAACCGAGTTACCCAAACTATTCTAGAACATTTCAGTCGTTATTTACCGATCTGACGCTAATCTCTTTGATCATAAAATAGCTCATTACGAGAACAATTCATAATCACTTGCACAATTACGGTATTTGAGGCTTCATCTCATAACAGGCGTAAGTTTAGAGTTTTGTACTCTTCTGTCCAGCCATTTTAATTCTAGGCCATCCTCAAGAAACTGTGACACACACTCATCATTGAGATATCGATGTTTTTGCTATCAGGGGACCCTAAAACATCGAGATCCATCGAAAACTGGAGATCGAAATTTTTGACGACTCTAAAGCTTTCACTCCTCCCGCATAGATGGTGGGTTATGGTGGGCAAGGGGGCAAAGCCCATTTTAAACAATGTTAGGAACACAGCGGAAACTGGGTGTCAGCAGGCGCTGATTACAGTTTGACACCACACTCACCACACAGCAAACCACCCCGATTAAGATCCAAGTGCAGCCGTGCAATGGGTGGCACCTCAGCACCACACTGAAATGCGTGAGGTTTTTTTACAGTGGCTGGACTGCCAATCCTGCCACCAAGCCCAAGGTGTCCCTGCAAGTTGGAGGACCCGTTTGCAGGGCTGGATTAACGTCACACCCAGGACGGAGCAATTGCAGGTTAAGGGTCTTGCTCAGGGGCCCAACAGAGAAGAGTCATTTCTGGCATTTTATGTGATTGGAACTGGCAGCCTTCCGATTACTGGCACAGATCTCTAACCTCAGAGCCACCACTCCGCCCTGTGGCGTGGAAACAGATGGCCACAAAATGTCATTGTATGTTTGCTAGCACATGGATGCAGGATGGAGGTGCAGCTTTTCGTGAAGGAAGGTTCAAGACAGCGGGTTCAAAACAAAGGATAGGCTGACAAAGGCTTCTGTTGGACAGGATTTGGCTCCGAGATAACGTTTACTGTTCTGTCAACAGATTCAGATCACAGTTGTCCCCTTCTGCTAAGAAACATGCAGGATGTAGCTTTAAATTTTGTGTGAGGTGTGTGTCCTACCTGCGATGGACTGGCACCCTGCCCGATGCTTACTGGGATGGGCATTAGCATCACAGCAGCCCTGCTCTGGATGAGCAGGTTCAAAAAATGGATGGTAAGCTGGACAGATCTTGTCTAATGATCGATAACCAACTCTCTTAGCCGTTTAAAAAAAAAGCAGGCTATGTCCATTAGAGTGTGCCACGTATACCTTTAAATAATGATGGTACACTACAAATTGTGGAGAAATTTAGTAATCTACTAGAAACAGGCTCAGAAAACAGTTGGACTGACAGATGATGTCAGGCTTTTTGTTTCCTTTTTTATTGTTCCTGGCCCTCGCAATGGAAACTAACAGGCTTGATGATCACATGGCCTGAATCCAGAAGTAGTAAAAACTTAGGTGACAAAAAAATGCAAAGTCACTCTAGAAAACAGTTTGGCATTCGGCGGGCAGCACACAGGTGTTTAAGAATGGATACTTGTACTCACCTCCAGCATACATGGTTGCCAACATGATGGATGACACCCAGGCTATCTCACTGTAGGATACAGAGAAGAACTCTTGAATCTCCTTGAAGTAGATGGTCAAGGCTTTGGGGAAGGCATAGGAGAAGCCGATGGACATAAAGGCTCCAAACACAACAGCCCAGCCCCATCCTCCATCAGGGGGAATATAACCCAGATTAGTGGTTGGCGGGGGTGGCATTGTTGCTGGCACAAAGACAGGAAGCTGCTTTTAAATGCCTGAAATCAAATCAAAGTAATTAGTGGGGTTAGGCGAGGTGACGTTAACACAAGAACTACTCGGCCATCTCTCCCTCGGCCAACTAGGAGACACACAAGATTCACAGAAAACTCAAGGCCTGTCATTCACCACAGTAGTCCTCCTCCTCATCGTTATTCTTCTATGGAGGCAGCGTGGTGTTTTGGTGAAGGTTTTGCACTTTAAACCAATCCACCCCACAAACAAGTCACTTCACCCGACTGTCCTGCAACTGGCAAAACAAAAGAAACATAACCAATGGCATCTGCAATGTTGCAAGTCACCTTGGATAACGGGGTCAGTCAATAAGAAACAGGAATAAGTGGGTTTGGGGGTGATATGTTATCAGTTGACATTACACTCATTCATTAACCGCCTTTACCAGCCCCCTTCACAGTCAAACACACACCGATTCTCCCAACGGGACCCTGTGAAACACACACACACTCCTCTCATTTCGGGGTCTTGCACTTTCACTGTACTCTGTACACAAGGCCATACCTCAACAAACACAGGCAGAGCCCCCCACACCTAACCCTAAGCCTTCTGCTGCTACTTTTGAGGGTCCCCCCCTCCTTCATCCCGGACACAAACACAAAGCAGCCTCAGTAACCCAATCATTTCAAAGCCAGCCATATAAATGCCGGGTCTTGTTCAGAAAGCGGACGCCATCTCCTTCTTGTTGTCTGTTTTAGCCGGGCGTACCCCAACTACAAACCCTGAACTTAAGGTTCGTGGGGGTAAGGCCAGGTACACCAGGGTCCCTAATCTTAAACACAAGTGGCGTTTTTAGAGTCCGCTTTCTGAACAAGAGCCTAAATGCCAAGAAACGCCCCGGGATTCCCCTCTCTCGTCACCCCAAGTCATTTTCACTGTGAACTTCACAAAGGCACGCAGGCAGATAACAGACCGCGGTTCCCAAGGCGGGGATGCTGTGCCCTCAAAGTCCTCCAGCAAGTCTTCGCGACCCCGTCACGCGGTTATCGCCACTCCTCGCAGCACCGCCGGGTCTACCCATGGGTGACTCGCCTTCCCCTCATTTGACTTACTCACCCAGTCCCGTCCCGTCACGTTAGCCCTTCTCTCGTTCCTCGGAGGCGCCCAAGAGCCGCGTGTGGCAGTCGGCGGGGTTTTGTAGCGCGGTGGGTCGGTCACGTGGTGGAGGCGTGCGGCTGTTCGGGCGGGATTGCCCCAGTTTGAAGGGGGGAGGGGGGTGGGGTGACAGGGCACGAGGGTGAGCGGGCGCCTGCTGTGGGCTCGCGCTTGGGCTTTACAATGTGTGCCGGGTCACCACGTGTTAACTAGCGATGCCCGCGACTCTCGTGTTTGGTGGGCATTCGATAGCCACAAACAGGTGGTCGGGTTTGGGATTTTAAAAGTTGCGCGAGGAAAATTAACCCTTTATGGTCAAAAGGCGCCATCCATATTCAAGTGTACGCCGAACGGAGGGTGGGCCTATTCAAATATTTAATAAAACAGCCAATGAAAAATGGAGCGGACGGACCGGCTTTTTAGTGGGCGTGTCCCTGCGCTTTAAGACGTGCCAGAAGTGTTGGTAGGACTAGGCAAATAAGAAATCAAGTAGCCAATCAGGTAAGGCGAACCATTGACTTAAACAGCTAGCGGAAAGTGGGCGTGTCGGCACGGAATAGAAACGCTTGCTGGATGAGCGGATTGAAAGTTCAGTGGACGGACGGAAGAACAAGCGGACGATTTTACTTTTCTTTGGGGATCCAAATGTGAAAAAAGGCAGTGGTAACGAAAGGAAAAAGTAACGGAGGCGAATGTTACCGAGATTTAAAGAAACGAATATCGTCAAAGTACACAACTACGGTAAATGACGAAGGCGAAACAGCTCAAAAGAATCAATATTAAATTGGCACAGAATTTACAAGAGTAAAATTATACGGCACACAATAAAACAGAGCAGGGCAACGTCAGAGACTGGCAATTACAGACCTCAATAGCTGGGAAACAGGCATCAAGTCGTGGAATGCCCTAGCAAACACAAGGCATTGCCAACAGACCTGGCACCTTAAAAGGTGGGCCAGCTAAGGGTCCGAAATGGCGTCGAGTAAACCGTAAAGTAGCGGAGTCTGGACTGCATGCTCGATGGCAGCGCTTCACAGATTCAGCCCGGGAGGTCCACTGTGGACCCCCAGTTGTCATTTTACCTTTCAAGTGATTGATTAAACAGCTCATCTCTTGTCCTCTAATTCAGAAAAGCACAAAAGGGTGAGATTTACAATTAGTGGGAATATTCGTGCTTTAGCCATCCTTTTAGATTCTGAACTCTCCTTTGACTCTCTCCTTAACTGTATCCCAATAATAACAACGAAAAGACAATTAGTTATTCTAAGGATAAATAGTTATCTTTTCACATTCATTGTATATATTAGTTTGCCACATGAAATTGTATTCTAAGGTGAATGTTATTGTATGTAATGGCATTGACGAGTTGTACCAGCCAGGGAGGAGTCAGAACAAGTATGACCTGGCATTCCCTCATGCCAGTGAGCAGCTTCAGAGCCAGCTGCACGAGAGCCTGGAGAAAAGGAAAGAAAAAGGCCAGCCTGCAAAGTCACAAACCTAAAAGAGCCGTGCAAAGTGTCCATTTGGCATTGGTGTCACAAGCAGGATAAAATGACCACCTACTGTGTGATTTAGCAAGTGCCGAGTGCCACAGAGGGCTAAAATGGCTAATAGGAGAAGGTGCTGCAGAGTTTTGAGGCTGAGATCCAGGATCAGGAATGCCATTTGAAGTATCTGGGAGGGGAGGAAGACCTCTGCAGGCCCACCACCTCCATCTGCTAAAGTCCATTGGCCTGGGTGTGCGACCATCGGTGCTGCTTTGGGCTCATATAGCTAGGAAAAAGTGTGGCGGACCGAGTTACCACTGACCCCAGGTGAGCCGTGTGATGCAGGGACGGTGGTAAAACCGTGTTGGTAAAGGGCAAGGCAGATCGTAGAGGCGTTACAGGGCAATAGTGAAGGGAGAGCTTCAAAGCCGAGATCTGGACAGGGAATGCGTTTGATTCAGTGTAGGAGAACAGGCAGGACCTCAGTACATCTGCGGCTCCATACAACGCAGTTTGCGTACCCACATAGACCAGCACATGAAATACCGCTGCTGGTTCACCCGACACCGAAGTGCTCAAGATCCCTACTGATGTGTCTTTGTCACCCCCCGCACAGGCTTAAATAACTGAGCATGTCACCGTCATCGCGTCATCTTGTCGAGTCATAACGCTGGTTTAACTTTTAGATGTAATACATTAAGTCAGAAACAAAGGCGATGTGCATCTCATCTGGGGATAAATGTTAAAGTAGCACAGCTTCCTAACGGTTTGGGAGAGTGGGAACGAGAAGACACACCCCTGACTCCGCCTCTGACTCCACCCCTGCCATCCATCAGATGGCATCAGTTGATACCCAGCCAGAGTGAGATATTACAAGGCTTAGCAGCTGGTGGGTGACCCCCAGTACCCCAGAGCTTTACACTTGTTGGTTGTATTTACTTCTTGTAATCATAAAGATTACGTTTACTATTTTATTTTTTTGTATAAAGTTATGTTTGGTGAAGGAGTTTTTTTTTTTTTTTATTTGCTGCATTTTCAACGTGATGTCTTTGTCTTTCCGGAAGACTTGCTGACAAACTCCGCTCCCCTCTTGAGGTAATAAACCTGAATTTAATCCAATTGATTCGATATCGGGGTCACAGCACATCCTAATAAGTGCAGTCAGCCTGTATTTTAAAATGTCAGCTAATAAAACCGACTCACTGAGGGCAATAAACTGCTGAATCCCGATGAGCGGCGTGTGGCTGGCGTTACACACACTGCAGGATTGCCGTTACCACCATAAGTGGAGCACAACGGTTTACACGTCACAGATGACGAGCCTCCTCGAGGGTCACCACACACATTTTCAGGCATCTTTATTGGTCTGTAACGTGCTAGTCTTTCGGTGTAATTGACCCTCGCATGTGCTGATCAACACTTCACCACTCTGCACGCGCCATCACTAGTGAGGAGGACGACCGGACCTCGAACCCCAAGCCTACCTACCTTATCTTGAACAACCAGCCAGCCAGCTTACCTTTAAACGATGGCATCCCTGACTACACCGCCCTCTAGAGCCTCACTTCTGTCACGGATGGTAACCTCAACTCCAGTCCTGGTGGGCTGCAGGTTTTCATTCTTAATTAGTGACCAGTTTCTGCTGCTAATTAACTCTTTGCCTTTATTTTAATTAATACACAACTTGACACTCACACTCTCCACAGCGACATCGCCCTCTAGTGTCTGAACTCTGTCTGTCTCTGTCTCTCCCTGGTCATACCTTCCCTTAGTGTCAGAAATCCCTTATCAATGGCAGTCGTGGCCACGTCACCTTCTGGGGGTCTGAATCCTGTTCCCGATGGTAGCCCTGACTGCATTGCCCTCTAGTGTCCCAACCCTGTTATTGGCTAATGAGGTCTCTATGAGGTGTTTTCCTAGGTTGAGTTCCCATACACTTTAGACCCCGGGCCGCCATCTTGGGGTTGTGTTCCCACCGCATGACAAGAACCGCACCCTTTTATGTAAAATGTGTGACGTGCTAAGAAGAGTGACGTGCGGTGCGATGAGGAGTCCATGGGGGATGCGCCACCCTTAACTGCTTTGATGACTTCACCCTGAGGGAGACTATTGTGCTGCACTTCATCTTCCCTGCACTCTCTCCCTCCAACAGTGCAGGATTTACATATAAGCTACACAAGCTATAGCTTAGGGCCCCCCCCAAAACAAATTGTCCGAGTGAGCAATTGTCATATATACTTCTAAAGGGCCCCATGTCTCAAATAGCTTAGGGCCTTATCAAGTCTAAATCCGGCACTGCCCTCCAAAGTCAAAACTACTAACAGATTTCTAAGATGGCGCCAGCACTTGTGGTCAACCAATCAGAACAATCCATTGCCTAAGCCCCACCCACGATAGTGCCAAGATGGAGGAGGAGCTCTCAGAAAGTTCCTACCATAGGAATGCTAGAGAGTTTCTAAAAAGTCTCTGTGGTGGGCAAGCGCCTTTTGTCACATTAAGAACTGCTTTACCTCCAAACTGGTTTCTTCTTCTGGTCTTCCTTATTTGATAAACACCAGAACACATTGGTTACAACTCAGCAGCAAGCATTTGATTCTAAGTATGTGACGCATTCGGTTACCTCTGCCCTTCAGTTGGGTCTCCGATGATAACCCCGACGATGCCGCCCCCTAGTATCTGAAGCCTGGTACACATTTATGGGATCCTTATTGTCACATCCATTCTTGCACAGGCTAATGAACACGTCACCCCGAGACTCCCCCGTTAGTGCGGAGGGCTACGTGACCTCCACACTTTGATCTTCCTTACCTGAAATGACAACTCACCTTGAAATGATGGCCTCCTTCACTACGTCGCCCTCTAGTGCCTGAACTCGGTCATAGGTTTTAATCCCAGGACGTATTTGTCGTGACCCAGCAGCAACACATTCTGTACCCAATGTGGCGATGCCATCTAGGACTTGGGCCCCTTTGATGATGGCACTAAGAGGGTAAGGCTGGTAGTGCCAGTGCCAGCCTTTAGCAGAGTCTTCATCCCCAGACTGGCCACACTTCACCCCTGAAGGATCAAAAGCCAGGAGGTCAAATAAGAGAACAGTTAGTGAGCCGTTGTGCTTTTGGCATCACATCAGGGGCACTCCACACACTTTTACAGGCTGGCACACTCCCCCTGGTCAGGTGGTCGAATAGATTTAATGAAGAGAAGACCGTAGCTCACAGCGGCCCCACTCAGCGTTCATGGCCTTGGGTCCAAATACTAGAAGATGAGGCCTTTTAAAGGACTTTGGGCACAAATGTGGCGATATCAGTAGTCACAGAAGAGGACGACGGACATATTGGGGTAGATTTGTCTATAAAACGTCTGCTTTCTGACTCCGTGTGGACTCGTGGGCAGCGGACGTCAGGGACTGCTTTAAAAGGGAAAGATCCGAGTTTATATCTCTGGTTAATTTGTAAACCGATATAAAAATAAGCAGAAATTCAGGCTCTATCACCATTTCTATAATCTGCCGCTGTGTAAAACCAGAACTTAATTGTCACCCGAGTACACCACAGAAACGCTTTACGATCGTCGTCAACTTTTACTTTGCCTTTGGGACTCGGTGGCAATCCGACGCTTGTCCTTGTAGTTAAGTGCACATTTGATTTCAAATAAAAATAAGCGAGTCCTTACTTAAAGTGCGACATCCTGGAGCTTGCTTGATAACGGACTGAGAGGCACCCATCCGGTCCGATGTCACAGTGTCACAGCTGGGCAGGGCGCAAGGCCATCGTTTCTAGTGCATGGACCTTTTTAGAGATTTTCTAAGGAGAACGGCACTTGTACACGAGGAGGACATGAAACCTCCATCCGATGGTGGCCACCGTATCAAACCTTCAAGGACACGGCCTGAGTGACGGTCACATTTAAGGGCCAGTGTTTGGGTCTTAAAGAGAGAGACAGAGAGACAGAGAGGTTAGGCGCTGACCCACCACGTGACGATCCCAGATTAGGACCCGAGTGCAGCCTTGGCACCACACCAGTTCAGATGGAACAGAACCAGTGTGAGATTTGCGAGGCCACCAACTCCCCAGGTTGTCCCAGATGGACGTCATACAAAGGCAGGTTAAGGGCCCAACAAAGTGGAGTCACTTTTGGCGTTTAGGGGATTCGAACCGGCAACCTTCTGATTACCAGCACAGATCCCTCGCCTCAGAGTCAGGCTTTTGAATAAATTTGCAGACCTTTCTGAAGACGTCTTCACTTCCTCATGATGGGCTATTGAGTGAAGACTGATGGGTAAAAATGTCAAATTCGTCCATTTAAAATACAATCTGCAACACAATAAAGTGAAGGGGGTCCGAAGAGTCTCAGAATCCACCGTACATAAGGAGAACAAACCTACGGGACGTAACGTAAGGACAAATACATCAGCCGCAAAGTGTGAAGTGTCGGTAAGCGGCCTTTAGCTTTAATAACAATTCACCAACGAGGATTCGAGACTCTGCTACTGTGGGACACCTGAAGACGCTTCAGAAAAGAGATTTGTTCACATTTGGCCGTTTCCTAATTTCTTCAAAGTGCATCAGTTGTAAAAGACTCCCACATAATCGCATACTGTAAGCTATGCCTCTGCTCAGGTATGGACGGCCGTGGGTTCAGACGTCTTCAGACCCTTCGCTTTCTGCACACTTTGCTGTGTTGTCGATTTCATTTTAAATGGACGAATTTGCCGTCGTTTGTGCCCATCAATCTTCGCTCAATAGACCGTCAAGAAGTGACCGGACAGTTCTGCACATTTAGTCAAACCTGAACTCTCTCCTTCACAGAGCATCTGTTTATTGTTCGGGGTCCTCGAGTCTTTAGAAAGGCGAATAAATAAAAGTATTTTGGAGGAGCCCCCGTGTGCAAGTCTCTACAAGCCACCTGGCAATAGTGCCCGACAGCCGCCTCCGGTGCTGCACGGAGGACATTACGGCTTTGAAGACGCAGTCTGGCGGTCTCCCCCTGCCCGCGGTGACCCGTTCACGTTCGGTACTGCTGTAGTTCACGTCTGTACCCGATGCGCCTCACACTGCTTTACAGGCCTCTCGCTCAAACGTGCCACTTCCGAGCCGAGAGCTGGCACTGGCACACACACACACACACACACACACCTCCGCCAAGGAGCCGAGTTTCACTTCACGTGACGTTGTGCTAGCGGACGCCGTGTAATGTCCCCTGCATGTCTTCGGGCGAGGACAGAACCTCCTCCCAGCCACCTGGTGAGGTTTAGGGGCCTACCTGGCAGAACTGGGTACAAGGAAGTGACAAAGCCTGGATGGGGGGCTCTAAATGTGAACAAATCACAGGAGATCGTCCCAAACTCTTGAGAATGACTGCACTTTATTTAGTTTAAAAGAAAACAAATGCGGTCCAAACAAACATGCACAGTTTATCAATGAAAGTAAGATTACAAATACAACGATATTCACACATCCAAAATAAATACAAACATACATAAAATACTATGGTGGGAGCGGGGGCTGAGAAAAGCAAGACTTTGAATTTTAAGATCCCAGGGGTAAAAAAGAAAGAATAATTAAAATGTGCAACGTACTTTTTTCACAGTAGAGCTGAACCTCCGCTCGACTCCTCCACGTTTAGCAGGAAGCCCTGGAATCGAAAGGATCTGCAACCCCTGAACGCCCCCCGCGTACCATAAAACTCGTAAACTGTGAGCAGAGAGTTAGTGAGGAAAACAAAAATCATGTGGGGGGTCCTAAAGAGAATTCTCATCAAATGGCATTAAGGTTCCTCTCGGGAGAATAAGGATCAGAACCGACAAGCACCCTCTCCGACCTAACTAAGTCACGCTACTCTAGATAAAGGAGCCGAAAGTCGTCCTTTACGTACTCGTCAGCCTCGCCAGTCTCCTCGTAACTAAACAAGTCTGCTTCTGGTAATAAAGAGTAGAAAATGCACGTCTAAGCTTCAAGTGGAACAAATTGGTAAAAATCCTAAAACATGTGCAAGTACAGCAAACTATTTATATACAAAAGAAAAACGTCCCTCAGATCAGAACTTTGCTTCGTACAGTACTACGTAATGAAAGAATCCTGAGAATCGTACGTGGAGTGTCACAGATGAGGCAAAAATCAAACACGGAGCAAACAAACCCCCAAAACCTTCAGCTCTGTCTGCTGATCAAGACCCCGGTGGCCCTCGCCCACGAAAAAAACAACAAAAATGTGTCGTAATGCTGCTACTGGCTTCTTCTTCTTCTTCTTCTTCACAATTCAAGATGCTTAATAAAAGCAAAAGCTAAAAGGCAAAAAGTGATATTGCTGTTGACGGCCCTTAGCGTTTTTAGGGAAGCAATGAACGTGTAGTGCAAATCGAGGGTCTCCACAGACAGTGTGATCCACGGTCGCCCCAACGAGTAGTGTCACCATTATTTACACGACAGCGCGCCCTTCAGCATGTCAATGAACACAACTGAGACACAAATAGAAAAGATTGTCATAAAAGCAGCACCAACATTTTCTATAAGCACACCCAAGAAACGCAAGACTTCTTTTTATTAAAATAAACTCTTCAACTCTACAATTTCCACAAGGGTGCTTCTAAACGTTTGCAGTCAGACATCTTATTGGTTATTCTGCTCTGAAATGATTTGAGGTTTTTGAAAGTACAAAAAAAAAAAAACATGAAACAAGTACAACAAACACAACACCACTTTCTACTCGCCTGAATTCGCGGAGCTTCTGTCAGTAGGCACATCACGTCGACTAAAATCAAAACCCAACGAGGAAGCTCTGGCAGTCGCCAAGAAAATACAGCAGGCTGGCATGGAAATCTTTAACACTGATGCAGCCAGAAGAAGTCCTACCTTCAACCAGAGTCGCCACCCTAGGCAAGACAAAGGTGTCCGTCGTTACCTGCACGCCGAGGCACCGGGGCGGTGGACGCCAAGCCAGTCGGCTCTTCTGCGCTCCTCCGACAGGCCAACGGACTACTGACGTCTCCACATCAGGACTAAGACAAGACTGATGACCGAACCTCACTCGCCGCGCGAGCGCCCACAAGTCTTTTTGCAACGCGATTTGTGAAAACCAAAAATGCAGTTGATTAAAACAAGGCAAAAATCTCGAAGATTTCCTTCATGCTTATTCAGGAAAAGGCATTCGTGTGAAGAATGAAAGAGAGATATAAAGCTGATACTCTTGTCCAGAGCTGACACACCACAAACTCGACCTATCTTTGGAATTGTTGTCCTCCGAATTGCAGCACTACTATTTTTATTTTTGTGTGTGTGTGTATATATACACACACACACACACACACACACACACACACACGCAAAAAGCTTAAAAAGGAAACCAATACACAAATGGAGTGAACGGGATTCACGAGACATGGCGTCTTCATTGAGACGACGTCACACACACACCTCGCTCACGTATACACTCGCCATACCCTGGATGAGTAAGAACGTTAGAATAGCAATAAAAACACACAAAAAAAGAAGAAAAAAAAAAAACCAACAAACAAGCCACCCGGCTGCCCTACTAGACGGTCCATGACAGACTCAAATGAAGCTTGTGACCCTTTTGAGTATGCAGGGACACAGACAGGGACACCCATGTCACCTCAACGTCCTGACAGATACAATGGACAACATGTAGAAAATATTGCATTTGAAAACAGTACAGGAATTTGTCATGTGAGGTGGGGGGGCATTCGCCCAAATTCAAATAAAAAACAGACACAAAAATGTACGAGGAATTGTGCAACATGAAATTCCAGCCATTGTAGTGTTACAAGTGTCACGGCCTACAAGTGGTGGTTCATCAGTGTGACCGAAGGCCAATGCATCACGTCAAATCAAAGGCAGGCCGGGACTGCTTCTCACGTATTCCTGTGTGACCAATCACAGCAGAAGCAGGAGGTGAAGAGAGAGGGGGAGACATACCAGGAATCCAAAGTGAAGTGGGCAGAGCTGTCGAAGAAGTGACTGAGAATGCAGCCCCCTGGAGAGTCAATGGCGTACGGTAAAATGAGCAGCAAATCGATGTGTAGACAAAACTGGGGGGAAGACCCCACTGACAACTTCCAAAAATGGCTCAACACACATAGAAGACAAAATGGTAATTGCACTTATGAATTCGGTAGGAACCTAATCAGTTCAGCTACTGCAAGCTTTAAAAGCACCCATCTGCTTCCGTATAAACTGCAGCGGTCTTGTGCCGATTTCACACACGTAGAAATGATAGCACCAAGCGTACTGATGCACAGTCTCCCACCACCCTGTTTGCATCCGCATCTCAGATAACCTTCTGAAGACACTGGGGGTAAAGTTTGGCCACAACACATTCGAAATGGCGGCCAAGATCCCAAAGCCTATCTGGAGTTTCGTACACTTTCTTCCACTGGTCCAAGTCTTCATCATACTGATAGAGAGAATTTTTCCGACTGGTGCGGAATACGAGCTCCTCCACGGTGACTTGAGTAGCGCGGACAAATAAATGCAGCTTTCCATGGAGTGTTATTAGTTTGATGTAAGGGCTGGTAGCCTGGTCAAACGGTAGGTCCTTCTTTCGATTCCACGTGTTCTGCTCGAGATCGTAGGCCTCCACTGTGAACATGCGCTGATGATTCCTGCCGATTCCAGCAATGTAGTAGATGCAATTCTTGTACACCGCTGCAAGACCTTGAGTTCGAGGCACATTCATTGTGGTCAAGTGACCCCAGTAGTCCTTGTGGGGGTTGTAGCAGAAGAAATATTCTCCTGAAGAAGAATACAAAAGCACAGACATTATTCATTTGACAAGGGGGTCATTTCTGACAGCAAACCAAAGACTGAGTGATCACAATTACTCGACCGATAAACAGATAAATCAGCACACAAATCACACACTTACGCCAGTAAAAACAGACCAGCGAACGTGGCCTGTCATGGCCCGAGGTCTACACACACCTTAGGAGTGGATGAACTGGGGGATTAAATATCCAAAAAGAGCATTTGATTAACAAAGTAGATTAACCTTAGCTCTGGGTGACTCCTTGTGATATGAACCTGGGCTGAGATTTCAGAGTTAACCTATTGTTTGGAATAATACCAATGTGAATTTAAACATGTTAAAAAAAAAAAAAAAACTTAAATGTAAATTACCTTCAGATGCCAGTCAACTGTTCATTGAAATGATTTTTATTTTAAAGTTCTATATTTTCGGCGATGTGGAGTCCTGTGGAGCTGTCCCATTGATGACACAAGGCTAAAGGTGAGAATCTGAGGCTCCACACACCCCTCGGCCTTCTCTTCTTTCACTCATGGAGTTTCTTACCAGCTCACATCAGACTGACACTTCGCACAGAGATGAACTTCGACCAATCAGGTCGCAGGCAAACAAAATGTCCACAGGACCCTTGTGAACACGGAAGCTGAACGTGAAGATGAGTTTCCGCTTAGGCAACTTCCTTTTCTGCTTTCTCTTTGAACGGTTTGTATGAGTAGTGAATTCTAACTCCATATCACTGAGGCTTCTGTCAGCTGGAGGGGACGGACAGCCCTTGTCTAGTTAGATGTCTGCTCGATTTCCATGGGGAGTGCAAACTGCTTTCTGCAGCATAGTCTGCTGGTCCACAGCACAGGCAACACCTACAGTACCTGCGTCTTCAGGTCCAGCCAACTTCCCCCACAAACTGCCTGCTGGCAAGAGGTAATGTTGCCACCTGTGGAGCAGGACAGGGCACCCGGACCAGGAGGGGCATTGAAAGACCGAGAACTAAGTTTAAAACCGAAACGCAACGCCACAGCCGTAACCAAAAACAACGAGCAGCCAGAAGTCGGTTACAAACAGCGTCGGGGACGGTTACATTGCTTACTACTCACAACCTGAATATGACGTACGAGGGGAGACACAAAAATAACCCGACTGGGCTTGGGGCTTTCCTGGAAAACCGTCTGGAGGTCGGCCGGACGCGAATCATACAACTATATCCCCTCCATCCTACACTAAAAAAAATGTGATGATTCACACTTAAAATCTTAAATTTAATTCTTTTTAGCTTATTGATCCCACAATTTTTAAGTTGAGGCAAATCATTTAGAGTGATTGGGTGCAATTCTCTTGTTTTTTTTACTTAAGTAAATCTATTTTTTAAGTTGTTCTTCTTTTTTGGCAGTTGGAAAAACATCAAACTGGAAAGTTCGACGGAAAGAAAATACAAACGACCCCTCAAACACAGCACATGAACAACCTAAAATATGAAGTTAAATGAAATAGGTTTTTACTTTTATTCCCTCCACCATAACTTAATTTGGTACAAACACATTTTTTTACTTTGATTGAGATCTGAAACCAAATATTTCCTTGAAAGAGAACATTTACGTTGAATGAAGAACATCGATGTTAGACTTTTTCCAGTGTACACGGCCTCTCAAAGCGCCGACTGGTTAGGTATATGCTGTGAATAGCCCAGTCAGTATCTGCACAACAATCGCTACACGAGTTGCTGCTGTAACGGTGGGTGAAAGAAAAGAAAAAAAAAACCTCGAATATCAAATAACATCAAATTTCTTCCAAAACAAACCAAAATGGCCACAGAAACTTATGAAATGATAAAAACAGTGTACGGTGATAACAGTTTGTCTCGCACACAAGTTTGAGTGACACAAATGTTTCAAGAAAGGGCGAGAAAATGTGGAAGACGTTCAAAGCCAGCAATGTTCACCCACACTCGTCTCGGACGGATGGAAACATCAAAATGGTGAATCGGATTGTTCGAAATGATTGGACTGCTTTTATCGTAAAGCGGTTTTTGACTGACAAACATTCCTGTCCTCCCTATTCGCCCAATTTAGCTCCCTGTGATTTTCACTTGTTCCCAATAGTCAAAAGTGACCTGAAGGAAACACATTTTTCTTTTTATGGATGAAGTGAAGACAGAAACGGCAAACCTGCTGAAGAGCCTCAAGCAAGAAGAAGACTTCCAGCGCTGTTTCAATCGGGAGGGAGAGAACAGAGAAGGCGACGATGTTTACAATGCTGGAATTCATCGATAAGTATCTATACAGGCAGTCCCCGGGTTACGCAGATACAAGTATAGGCCAGTAAACCTAACATGCATCACGGGCAAGTTAAGGGAAGGAATTAGGAAACGATTAAGCATCATATGGCAAGAACAGAGTGTTAGTGAATATTCAACATGGGTTCAGATGAGGGAGCTCGTCCCCGGGTTAGGTACGAGATAGGGACTGTAGGTCTGTGCTTGAGTTTGTATGGAAGTCGGAACATGTACTGTACATTATTTTAATAAATGTTATTGTTGACCGACTGTAACCAAGTGCTCTGCCAATGAATGATGGAGTTTCACCTCTCTGACCTTTTTATTATTTCTACTTTATTTTCAATGGTGATGGTTTTTCTCTTCTTTTCTGCATCATCACCAGCACTTTCATCAGATTTGTATTTCAGAGACATTTTTCAAGGGTGAAGACAAAAGGTTAAGATGAGCTCTTCTGCACAGCACTGTCCACGCAATCACAGCAGGAAGGCACCCGTCATCAACACGTCTGGTGTACTGAGGAGAGACAACGTCCTGAAATGTACGTAACAATACAAGCAGGCTTACTATTGAGACTGACTGGGGGCGGCATGGGTGGTTCACCACACAGTCACCTCCACTACAGAATGCTGTCTGCAGCGTCCGCCCACCGAGAACGAAGACGGTGCAGCCAAAGGCAGGGAGTGAATCGCCCACCACTGCCCCAATTCAACAGGCAGCTACCCGAAGCACACTACAATGCTACCCCCTGCCACCCCGTTCACCCTCAATCGTCTCTGTTCAGCTACAACCGGTTCACCCCTTATAGCATTACCAGCCGCCACCAAGAACGAAAGGGGCAGCCATGTGCGGTGGGCGGGCAGTGAAACGCCCCCCTCCACTCCATCCAACCTGCGTCCAGTCAGGAGCAGTAACTGTGGTGGCGTAGTAGGCAGGCAGCGATCCGCCCCATCAAGCCTCCGTCCTGCACACGAGCGGTAGCTGTGGCCCCAGTGACTATGGACCACAGGTCACCGCTGGGAGCCACCTGTGGGACACTACACTGCGTGAGCAGCGAAATCGCTCCCCGCCAGCCACCGCTTGCAGCGTCCCCAGGCCGAAGATGACGGAGTGGCAGTTACGTAGGCAAATGCGTCGCAGCTGCGGCCCCGCCCATAAGTCGTAGGTCGGATGTCTGTAACCTTTGGACTTCCTGTATTTTTTTACCAATCCGGTTATTCTTGTGTCTCACCTTGTACAGTTACTTAATATAATGTAAAATGTTACCAACAGTGCCTTTGTATGAAAAGCAGCACATCTCACAGGCCAGCATTTGTTAGTAAACCCCAAGCCCAGGGCCGGCTGTGTGCACAGGCAGAACAAAGTGAGCCGTCATACACTAAAAGAAAGAAAAAGAGTTTTGAGATTTAACATCGGCAAACGAAATTAAAATACCGAAAGTAGGGGCTGGCATTCCATCAGGCAAATAAGCAGCTTCGGACCTGAGAAAGCCTGCAAAGTCGCGGCCGCGCTACCTAAAAGTGCGCAGTAATCTACCAGCACAGCAGCGGCCCGCTACGACATGAAATAAGACCATCGTAATGACGGACCTGAAGAGCTGAAACAGGCGATTACAAACTACGTAAAAAGCACGTCAACATAGCACTTGGTTTATATTTACATGTATAGCACAACATCAAGGGGTCCAAACAAACAGCACGTAAAGCACTTACGATAAAGCGTTGTCATACACAGAAGTGAATACCTTGATAATACTTTGTTGCGGTTCTCAGTGAGGTGCTCGTTTTGGTTTGGTGTCCCAGCAAAAACTGCACAAATAATTATGGGAACAAAGAATTCCAAAGAGTTACATCTCACCTGATGAAGGGGCCTTAGCGGCCTCGAAAGCTTGCATTTGTAATCAATTTAGTTAGCCAATAAAAGGTGTCATGTCACCCTACTCTCTCCTGTACCAGTCTATGGCTAACACGGTACAACACTCTACTGCCAGGGAACAAAGAAAGTCCGTCAAAGTAGAAGTCCATCTACCTCTGTGATTGAGGCCCGGCCACAGCATCAAGTGGCCTTCACACTTCTTCACCTGCGAAGAGCAGCGGTGCGAGTCGTGCCATTTACACCTTACAGTGGCGCGCACAACTGCATCACGTCAAGCAAAGGCAGCAGAAGCTTAACACAGAGTAACGCAAATCTGTTTTTAAAGTAACACACAGGTTTTTACCTTAAGATGCCTTTTAGACTTAAAAATAATAATCCGATTATGTAAGGTGTGTTGCTTTTTAGCCGTTTCCCCCAACACTGGTTACAAAAGACACAATGCCAACAAGAAAGTCAAAAGGTCAACTGTTATGAACCAAAAATCAACAGTTTGGTTGACAGCTAAACACGATGACAAGACTTTGAAAGGACGACTCCCTAAAGCAGAGGCACTGAGGCCAAAGCCAAAACGTAAAACACGGATTAGGCTCAAAACGAGAACGGTCAGCAGATCACCAGTAGGCACACAGCCACCAAAATCCTACATTCCAAACCGCACCATACGCTGAAGGCGAGCCTCAACATCAAGGCGAGATACTGTTGACACAACACCGTCACAGGAATGGAGACGAAAAACAAACAAACAAACGGCATTCACCCCTAAGGGCGAAGCAGGCGACATCTCGGACCCTGCACTGAATGCTGCAATCCACAACATGGCGCACAGTGCCCTCTGAAAGACAATCCCAGTAACAAAACGCTGACAGTACAACATGATGCACTTAAAAATGAAAAATAATAAAAACAATTACCGACATGAGAGGCACTTATTAATATGGTGCTGCACATGAAACCTCCAGGAAACAACAAGGTAGCAAAAACCAAAAATTTAAAGAACAAAACCCCCCAAAGTGGCCCAAACAATGTGGCCACGAGACAAGGCTGGTAAAACTGCACGTTTCCATCGGATCCTCAATATAAACCCACTTGGCATTCTTCATATTCATCTCTTCAATACGCAGTTCCGCTGTAGAAGACGTCGACTTTGTGTTTATAGAGAGCTTTACATAAAGACTGAGGAGTCACTTCAAACACCACCAATGTGCTGCACCCACCCGAATGATGCGACGGCAGCCATTTTGGTGCTCCTGAAAAGTCATCAAGGGGTCCTGTTAGTGCTGTGGTGTTGTCTGGACTCGGAGATCTTACTCTTGTACTGCAGAATAAATTAGCTATGAATATCCTAAGTGACAGAGTTCTCCCCATCTTGAGCGGACAAATCACATCCTACACGGACACACAAACAAAAGCCGCACCACACTGTAGCGGAGACCTCGTCATACAGAACAGCCAGCTTTTGGGATACTTGCTCTACTTCAGTTCTTTGCCCCCACAAATTTCAAATCCCTTTAAAGGGCACATTGGTCAAGACCCCCTTCCGTCTGCCCTGCGCACTCCTGCTTACTGCTGGGAACTGAAGCCCTCTTGGTGGCACAGGCTCAGATTTACCCGAATAGCCGACTTGTACACTGAACAACAAACAGTACTCTAATAGCCATTACATTAACTCTTTGGGTAAGGATGCCAGCAAAAGTTGACAAAAGGGTATGAAGACAGGTGTCAACATCAAGGGGCAGAAGGCTAAATGCCCAGAAAGGTCACCTAGGATGTGTTAGTTTTATCCACAGATTTATGCTCGGAGGTTAAACCGAATCCTGGGTACTTTAGACATTCATTTTCCTCACAACAAGACAGCAAATACCAGCAAGTTGCTTTCATAAATTCTTCACAAGAGGTTTTGTATTTTGTTGATGGCTTCAGTCCTGCACGGTTTGCTGAAAGTGGCTGCCAGGAGAAGCACCGGAGGTGAAACACAGATTACAAACAGGGAGGCTTAACAATGAATGTAATTGGTTGCTCTGTACATTAAAATACACTTCAAAATTATACAGAGAGCGTTCACACATTTGTTAGTTGTAAGATTTGAATTCAGCCATAAAAGAGTTAAATGACAGATCCTGAATTCCATCTTTACTGCAAGACAAAATTAAAACGCCTATTAAGACAAAAGTGGAATGCAGATGAAGAAGTAAATGTAAATCTACATCATAGAAGTTCAAACTATACTCACGTGTTAATTGGAGTTTGTCAAAGAAGGTATTAGTGTGGCTTAGGACTTCAGGTTTGCAGATTTTAATAAAATCCTTGACTGCGCTAACGAGATTTGCCTACAGACTAATTCTCAGGCCTATTTAAACTTGAAGTGAGGCACTAAACTGTGAACAGGATCTAATATTAGCTTCTGTCAAACACGCCGTTAAAACCCTTTGCACATTTTCTTTGCGGTATGCACGTCAGTTAGTGGTGCCTGCCATAAACTGGAAGGGGTGACGAGCTGCTAATTGATTTTGGAGGGGCTCTGCTATTTGTTTTAGTAATCGCACATCACGTTCAATCAGACGAGACGGCCGCCTGTCACCCTTCGGACTCCCTGTGTCAGCACACGTGAAGTTAAAATCCTTGATGTTTGCCTACAGAGATGTCAGTGGGTCAGCACTCGTGTAAATGGAGACTCATGAGGGTCCTGTGCTCCCGCTTACCCACCGTGGCACAGCATCACATTTCAAGCGAGACTCTCTTCACGTGGAGTCGGTGCACAAAACCTTCAACTCCTCTCCTTGTAATTCAACTCAAATATTTACGGTCTTGATTGAAAACATACAAGATACACAGCACTTCACCACCGGCACTGGGAATCGTCACCTTAGCACCCTGACTGCTTTAAGTTTGGGTTTAAAGGCTGTAGTGGTGCCATTGTGGCTTTTCTATATTATTTACTAAACAGCACTTTAGCGTCACCACGTGGGAAACGTCACATGCTTGCCACTTGTGCACACATGATGATAGCCCACACATCCTGGGGACCGACAGCGGTGCCAGTCACCCCTGAAGGCTGGCTATCTGGTTCTAGGAGGAATTTGCATACACCACACCATTGGAGGAAAAAGACAGGAAAAGGATCTAAAAATGGACCAGCATCCCACCAATGGCCACGTAAAAGAGGTGCTAGAGCGTCAAAGACCCGTCTAGATAGGCGAAGGTCAGCCATCGTCTCCAGAGACGTGAATCTTACATTTCATAACACCGGTGGACTCCTTCGTTTCATTAGCGGCACAGGGACAGATTGTGAAAACATTTCACCTTTAAATTTTCAGATTCTTTGGCTGGCTGCCTGGCTGGCTGGCTTCTGCAGTTCACCCACCCATTGTAATCAGATCTTGGACCCTGGACTATTGTGGGGACTTTAGAAGGAGCTGGGGTGTGTATTCCTACCAACGGGGGGTTAACGCGTGTTGGGGAGGAAAAAAGGTTGTTGCTGTTTTCATCTTCAGGCCTCTCTTCTTTACAATATATTGTTTCTCTACTTGTAGCGGTGCTACTGGGGATCAAAACTTCTACTCCCAGCAGTCTCTGCAGGGGCTCTGATTGGTCGTCTGCTGGCGAGACATTTAAAAGGGGGCCAGTGATACCAAAAGGGGAGAAGTCTACCTGCCTGCCTTCTGTTTTGATACCTGTGGATTCCTGATTTTGTCCGGGTTCGCGTCTATGGCCTGTCTGGTGTCTTCCTGCTGCATGAGGACGGTCTGAGGATTTGTCGTCGAGCTCTGCTGATCCCATCACACCCCATCATCTCATCAGGAAACACCGCTGGGACTGAGCTTTACATTCACATACAGTGGGCTGATCTCTGGACTGTCCATCTACCATCATCTCATTTCATCAGTTGCCGTTTTCATGGACTTCATAGTGTGTGGATTTTGGTATTATTGTACTTCGCCGTAAGGGGAACTGGGGTGGGATTGTTGTTTCATTTATCATTCGTTTAATACATCCATTGATTGCGGTTTTATTAACGGTTGGTTTTTTTTTGTGTCTGCTTGTCAGTGTGTGCGGGTCGGGCTAAGGCGGAGTGCGTCCCCGGAATCTCCACCAAATAAATAAATAAATCACCGTTGTGAATCTTAATGGCAGTGGACCACTACATACTTTGCTGAAATTGCCTTAGCCAGTCGATCTATGTTCCTAGCCTCAACTATGGCCATGAGCTTTGGGTAGTGACTGAAAGAGCAAGATTACGGATACGAAATGAGTTTTATCTGCAGGGTTGCTGGACTTTCCCTTAGAGATACGGTGAGGAGTTCAGTTATCTGGGAGAGACTCGGAGTAGAGTTGCATTGAGAGGAGTCAGTTGAGGTGGTTTGGGCATCTGGTCAGGACGCCTCCCTATGCTCCGGGCATGCCCACACTCAGAGAAGGCCACTGGGCGGGATTATATCTCCTGGTTGGCCTGAGAACACCTCGGGGTCCTTCCAGAAGAGCTGGAAGTGGTGACCGTAGAGAGGGAGGTCTAGGCTTCCTGCTTAGGCTGCTGCCCCCGCGAGCCGACCTCGGATAAGCAGTGGATGATGGATGCCTTATAACTGTCCTTTCTCACATACTGTGCATATTCATCGGACTGACTAGAGCGGATTATATCAAAAGGGACACTTCGGGGGGTTTGGGTACTGGCCTCTCCTTACAGTTTACGAAGGCGAGTGATACCGACTGTCCCATTACAGCATATCGGCTCCACCGCATTACTTACAAAGTTTAAAAACAGGGCTATATTTTTATCGAAAAACTAGCTGAATTGAACTAGCATAAGTGAGTTTGGAAATGAACATTGAATGAACGTTACAAGTTCCGCTTAGTTGCAGTCAGATTCGGTACATTGCTTCCTTCTCCTTCTCGACAGGCTGGACTCCAAGCTGCTGCACACCTCCAACCCGAACTGCTGATCCCCTCACGATGTTTCAGATGAATTTCTGTCTAATTGATAATGGCTGCGACAGGCTCACGTCACTGGTCAGTGGTCACTGGTGACGGTCAGTTCTGTAACCTCGTCCTGTAACACTTCTCTTTGTAAAACAGTCCCCCAGACTGATGCCGACTCGATTACGTGGATCTCGTTTCTAAGTTGCTTTGGCTAAAAGCGTCTGCTAAGTGCATGAATGTAAACACAGACAGAAATCAGCTTTGGCATAAGGCTGACGAGAGGATTTGGCAAAGTTGGTGCCGTTCAGTCCCGTAAACTGGGGGTCACCTGCAGAGCAGACTGTATTGGGTTGACAACACAAACACAGGCCACAGCGGACTCTTCTTTAGGACATCAGAGTCCATTAATATGCTGACACGAGTCCACAGTGGTCAGTGCACTGCCTTACGTCGGGGTCTGCTGATGCATAAACTGAACGACAAGGTCTGCAGCCCTAGAATGACAGAACAAGAGCAGGATGGCAAAGTCGGAGGGCATTGGTACCAATGCTACCCATCGTTATCCTGACGTGCTGACCTCGAGTCCTTTGCTCACAGTGGTGTGCGCTACAAGGCTACACCACTGGGACCTCCTCCACCCTCCTGGCCCTCTTTAACAGACACAGTGACAAACTGGCCACGCTCCTCTCAGGACGCCGAGCACGTCTGCTTTGCACGATGTCTACATGCACTTTATGGTCTACGTTGCTGCTGAAGCGTGTGAATATCCCCCCAGGGATCAATAATGTACCATCATTCGAGACCCCTTTTGTTTTAGGGCCAGGCTAATCAACTACTACTTAATTGTGTTTCCTCAGTTTTTCCACTCGCTGATGAAAATGTCTGGTTGGACAGAAAATGAAAACCCAAAGACAAACAAGGTAATTAATCTGCATTGCCAAGAACACCGGTGCCACCTACTGTTCAGCAGACGCCGTCACCTCTGGTTCAGGACAAGCAATCGGGCACCTTGCAGAAGTAAGGCCATCGTCCCCCTTTGGCATCCTGGTGCAAACTGCAGACTGTCGTGAAGAAGGCTTTGTGGTGATTAATGACAATTAAAAGCTACCTCGGGGTGTTACACTTAAAATGAAACTGAAGAACAGAAGAAGGTTTAATACATCATTCTAGAGAACATTACTCAAGACACGAGAAAGGCTAAAAATAAAAAATAAGCCGCTTAGCTGTGCATTTCTGTTTCTTAAATCCAGGATTTCTGACTCAAAACCGAGGAGCTGCTGCAGCATCACTAATCCTGACACTGAGCTGCTGAAGAAATAAATAAAAGGAAAACGTCCACGGCTCCAATCACCAAATATGGCTACCACAAAATATTGAATATCATCATTAAAGAATACAACTTTTACACCTTCTTATGAAGTCAAAGAGTGAAGCAAAGCCGACAAATTCTAAATCAATAGCCATCCGGGTCTCCATCCATTGTCTGAACCCTCCACAGGGCACACACGTGGGCATAAACAGCTTAAGGCAGGGCTGTCCCACTCTGGTCCTGGAGGGCCACGACGGCTGCAGGGGTTCATTCTAACCATCGTCTTAATTAGTGCCCTGTTTTTGCTGCTGACTTCTTTGGTCTTCGTTTTAGTTAACTTGACTCGGACCACTTAGTCGTTTCTTTTTCTTTAACAGTAAGGAGATGTGCCTCCACATGACCAGCTCACCTGCGCCCATCACACAGCATGTGAACATAACGAAAGGTGACGATCACAGTAGGGCTGATCTGCTCAGGTCACCAGCAAAGTCATGGAATTAAATAACGGCTTTAATTAACAGCAAGAATTGGCTTCTCATTAGGAAACTGGTTGGAGTTTGAAGCCCCGATTTAACTGCTCATCGCATCGCATCTCATTTCTGTTTGGCTGCCATTTAACGAAGAAAAGAATGAACTCAGAAGACTGACTCCGTAAAAACGGGGCTAGGAAAATGGAGAAGGGTCATTAAGAGGTTAATGAGCAGTGAAATCTGATTAGGAAAAGAGTTTGAATGAAACCCTGCAGCCCTCCAGGAGCGTAGCTGGTCAGCTCTGGCTTAAGGGCACTGGTGCGGGCAGTTGCCACCGAACCGGGGTGGGCACTGTGTGCCAATGCCTGCTCTCTTCATTCCCCTGCAGAATGGAAGATTGTAGCCGTTCCACTGCTGACATCACTTCCTGGACCCGCCCCTCCCTGCCCAAGTCCCATGTGACTAGAAGTTCAGCCATATTTGTGTCAGTTCTGTGTTGGACTCCTGTTTCCTTGCTAAAAAGATCGTATACTGACAACAAATGGAAAACAGAGTCACAAATGTGCCCCAATCCTTTGTTGTGTTTGCTTCTTGTCTTCCAACACGTTACCCACTGCCACCAAGCCAGTGCAGCGTCACCAATGACCTTAAGAGCTGGCAAGCAAAGATCGTTTGGTCACATGACTCTACAGAGGTGAATCTTAAGAGTACTTTTGTGCTGCATTTCATTATCTAACCAGGCCTACTCTACCGTGACACGATGCAAATTTACAATACACACGCACTAGGAGCGTCTCACGTGAAAAGGCGCAAGTGTACGATTTTCTGTGGTGGTTGCCCTTAGTAGTCTGCTGGCATACTGGGACTCCACTTGCCACAGTTATCGTTTTTCCAATTCAGGAGTGTCCTGATGAAACTGTTCATCATACTTGGCACAGAGCGCTCGGAGACTTCCAGGGAAAATGTCCACGTGAGGACCGACAAAGTGACCTTTTAAAAGATGTCAACGGCTCTGAGCGCCACCTGGCTCAACACCTCCAAACAGGTTGGCATGATACGCATCTTCCGGGCCGTTCCAGAAGCTTACAAGATGTAATCCCGAGTTTGAGGGTTCATACGCTAAATAAACTGCCTGAAAAGGCGACACAAATCAAAAGCTACAGGTGACAGAAAAACTCTCGGGAGCAAACTTATGAAATAATTTAAAGGGCAGCTGAAGCGCTCGGGGACAAGTTGACGAGTGACACAGAAATATTTTACAAGGAAAAAGACAAGGCAGCAATTGGAGGTGTCACACATTCACACACACGGCGGTAGTAATTCATTAGCACATGTGAAGGCGGCCATTTTTAGTTAATTAATCCGTTCGAGCTTTCCGATGCCTGCACTTTAACACCCGCTGTACACTTTTAGCCCGTATTGCTACAATTGTGCCTTTTCTGTAACACGTTTGACTTAACGCAGCACATGTCGTGTCACCAGAGACGCGCACTTTGAAAACCTTTTTCTATTTGGTATTAATAAATGGCACGGCTCCTTTCAACTGACGGGGAGCACTTCGTCTGAAACGCGTCTCGATATTTACTCGCTGCCACGCCCCACAGTGCTACAAGTGCGATTCTCGATGTGTGCAACGATATCCCTGTGAGCCTAAACTGGTTAGAAAATGGAAGGCCGCGCGGTCAGATCTCTGCAGACGTCCAATGACAGAATGAACGTGAGGCCTGCGCGGGACAAACACACACCTGTGTGGGGTTAGTCTTTGTGTTTCTTTTTTAAATAACATGCGCAATTCTGGCAATCATGTGCTGAAATCAACACAAAGCTTTTCCAGACGGAATGTCTTTGTTTTTTTCCTGGAGCACTAGGAGCCATTTTCACTCACGTCTTTTGTCACATATTAAATTGTAACATGTCACGTGTGAGCGCTCGACCGACGGCCGTTATGTCCTTTTGGTCTTCATGATGCTTACAAAGAATCAGTGCAGTGTGACATTTGATATGTTATGGACAGGACCCCAGAGGTCCCACTCGCGCCACATCCGGCTGTTCCTAACTGAAGTTATTTTAGTAGGCCGCGCGTGGCGGTGCACAGGCAAAGATCCACTTTAGCGATGCTTTGTAAGGAGCCTTCGTTAACAGAACAGTAAATGACTAAGAGACATTTTTGTTTCCAAAACGTTAGTACCGTTACGTTTTGGCCGTTTTTGTATCGATTTGATATTGAAATGTGCGACTCAAATGCCTCCACATGGCCCCGTCTGTGCCCACTCCCATACATACACCTAGCCCAGTGTGTTCTATTTAACGTCACAAAATCGTCAAGTACTTCAAACCCTTTCTGCCATCTCGTTTTCCCAGACTGCCAGTTTAGATTCATCCAACTGAACTGCAGAGTCGGTCATTCTGCCAAAGGCGAGCGGCACACTGCACGGCCACGTCCTCGGACACAGAAGAGACACGTCAATGAAGAGCAGCATTTGACAAAAGGCATTTTCTGTTGACCCCTGGCCTCCCTCTCTCTCCATATAATCTTCTGGTGACCACTAAAGCACGCAGCATGATGAAGGTCCCAGCGACCAGATCAGCCGTATTCTGCTGTGCTACGACGTATGACTCGCTTATCTGCAGTTCGTGTCACCTTCATTTTTGCCCTCGTGCTCAGAAAATGCCCGTGGATTACCCGCATGCTCGCTCTGTGCTGCCTTTAAGTGTCTTTGTAACTCTATAAAGGGCTTCAGATACTCGTGTGACAAAACGTGACAGCAGGGAACAAACTCAACTGCCTGGACAGTTCAAGTCGCCTTCCTCAGATTTCAGACGTTTCACTGGCCTCTCGTTAGCCGAGCACTTCGGCCTTTTTTTTCCTTGCAGTTGCTGCACCGTCCAACTGACCAGCTGTGTGACCTCTCCACACGGTCACAGCTGATGATCCAAGTGTTAGGGGCTTCACCACCTGTCCACTGGTCCGTTTATTACTTTACTGCATCGTGGACATGGAGCCAACGTATCCGCTTCAAGCGGTCATTTCCCACTCAGCGGCACAGGGTCGACTACACTGAGTTTGTGTTGCATAACCGTACTTGTATGTTAGTAGTCAAAGGTATCAGTGAGAGTCAATAGGGGGGAAAAAAAAACCCTCAACGTTTTCTTAAAAGCTCACACAGTGTTTGAGACAAATAATAAAAATATAATTCAAACCAAAAAGAACACACAAGTCGAAAAAATGAGAACAAACCAAACCAAAAAAAAAACCAGAAGGAGCTAAATGTCTCCAATCCAAGGGGATTCACCATTCTGCTACCAAGATGGGTCTAACCCATTAAAAGGAACAGGCGTCGATCAGCCCTAAAGAAACCGAAAAGAATAAAAATGAACGAAAATCGCGAGCCGTCGCTGGCTTACCGCACAGCCATCTGCCGAGAAACTTGAAGAGCAAAACCTGCGAGGTCCTCTTCGCTGTGAGTTCAGTGAAATCTCCAAACTCTGCAAAATGCACTGAAGGGGCACTCGGAGTACCACCACTGGCCACACGCCCAACGGACGCCGCACCGAAGACGCACTCGGTGCTCTGGAGTCGGGGCTTCAGTTCAACGGCTCAGTGTTACGTCCTTGCGATTTCTGCTCACGATGTGCACTGACTTTGTGGGACTCGTGTGTTACAACCTACGCCACTGGCACAGGCGACAGCAAATCTTAACACCAGAATCTTACCGCTGTACTACCAAAGCAGTCGTACCCTAACCCGATTTCTTTTTCTTCGGTTATATTCTTGAATAAAAGCGCATTTGTTTTGTTATACGTGTACCTTTTGTGAAAGTGTTTGCTTCGTATTTGGACTTCAGGCTTCACACATTATACGCTTCATGTCCAAATTTTGTCATTAGGACTAACACATGAACAAAGTTTCTGTTTTAGTTATGTGTTCAACGTTTCTTGCATTTCCTGTTATCCTACATTTACACAGATTGTTGTAGACATGAAACACACATGAAATGTACGTATTGAAAATAACAAGATTATTATTATTTACCCAACACAACTCCAGGCACCTCACACCCAGATAAACAGACCTGAGCTGGGAGAACGTTTTGCCCGAGTTGAGCTGCAGTGGTGGGGAGGATGGGATAGCAGGCTGCTCGTGCCGATCGACACATTTACAAAACAAAAGACGCCAATGGAAAGGTGGGAAGGGTTTTATGGTGGGCTGGGATTACAAGTTTTTTCGTAGGCTTCAGGGATTCTAGTGTTAATCGTCTTTTACATTTGTTTATTTACAAAACTAAAAACAAGAATATGTAAAATTAGATTTTTAATTACTATTGAAACATTACTTCTGTCACAAAGTTTCTAATGTTGTTAAGTATAATATCAAAAGGGTCATCGCCGTTGGAGAAGTGCAATCCGAGTCAAGAGGTGCTGTTGTAACACACGAGTACCGATTTTTTTCGTTAACATCTAACAAGATTTTTGCCCCGCCAAAAAACACACATGGGTTTCACATTTTGTGAGCGAAACCCTGCGTAAGTGCCACGTGGAACGGGCACGTGAGTAACACAAAGTTTGCTCTTTATGCCCTCATTTTGTTTGCCATTCTACACCATTGGCTGGGGTTACAGAATATCAAAGTTCTGTGTTGTTTTTCTTTTTGTTTAATCTTTGATCTCCATTTAATCAGGACATTAAAAATGTTCTCAATTATCACTACTGGTCACAGGCTATAAGTAACATATAAAGAATTGGTCATTTTTGTGTGGGGTATTCCTTCACACATTTTTCTCCCTTTACAGTCCAAGTAGGGTTAGACCCCCGCGGATGGTCACACAGAGTCAGCGGTGGGATATGAAATCGTCAACACTGCGGTTCACAGTTTAACCCACTAGGCCTTAAACACACAGGTTTTTTGCTCCAGTTCACTTGTACAGTGTCACACATCTACATGGGCTGGAGACGGTGGCACAGGAGACAAAGCTGGAGGTGGCAGAGTTAAAGATGTTAAGATTTGCATTGGGTGTGACGAGGATGGACAGGATTAGAAATGAGGACATTAGAGGGTCAGCTCAAATTGGACGGTTGGGAGACAAAGTCAGAGAGGCGAGATTGTGTTGGTTTGGACATGTGCAGAGGAGAGATGAGGGGGTATATTGGGAGAAGAATATTAAGGGTAGAGCTGCCAGGCAAAAGGAAAATAGGAAGGCCTAAGAGAAGGTTTATGGATGTGGTGAGAGAGGACATGCAGGTTATAGGGGTGACAGAGCAAGATGACGAGGACAGGAAGATATGGAAGAAGATGGCACTCCTTCTGACATAGCTGGGTGCCCATGCACCCCCAAATTACCATTAAAGAGCTAACCTGCCACTAACCAACTCAGAAGGCCTGTCCTTTCTCTGGTCCCGTCCTCCTGGTCAGCTCTTTCACTTCTGTGCCCAACTGAATCACAGAACGTTAGAACCACTATGAAGAGAGCAGGCCATTCAGCAGCACAAAGCATGCCAGTCCTATCTAATGAATTCTTCTAAAATAACATCAAGTCGCGCTCCGACGGTCCCTCAAGTCTGACTGTCCACCACACTACCTGGTCACTTATTCTACGTGTCTCTGGTTCTCTGTGTAAAGATACACACCCTAATGTTGGTGCGTACGTCCCCCTTAAGTTGTGTCCCTGTGTTCTGGCTGAACTCATTTTAAAGTCACCACCTCGATCCACTGGACTAATGCTCTTCCTCATTTTACACACTTCACTCAGGTCTCCCTCTCCATCTCCATAAGGCTTAGCTCTTTGAATCTTCCCTCATAACTCATCCCCTGTCGCTCTTCTCTGGACCTTCTCTAGTGCTGCCATGTCTTTATGGAGTCAAACTGCACCCAGGACTCCAGACAAGGCCTCACCAGTGTGTTATAAAGCCTGAGCAGAACCTCCTGGAACTTGTACTGCACACGTCAAGGAGCTATATAACCTGGCAGTCTGTTAGCCTTTTTAATGGCTTCTCAACACCGTGTGGCAGATCATACTACGACTCCTCAGTCCCTCTCATAAGGTGGACTTTTCAGACATCCCGTTGAGTATTTCTAAAGTCTGGGGACTCTCCCAACAAGTGTAATCCCACCATCTTTCCCACCACATCCTAGTGGTGACTGGTAGTGAACTCGACCTTACTATTGTGATCACAGGGTTGGCACCAGTCGTATGCCGTACCCCCGTCTGGTGGTTATATTGTCCAGAGTATTTCATGTTACCGCACCGTCCCGGTAACAAGGCGTTCCAAATCTAAACGTACACGTTTTTACTCACCAGCGACTGTGAGGTGCCCTTACCTTGTAAGACGTAGATGTGATCCTTGTATTCCACTGCACTGTGGAACTCCATCGCAACTGGCATCGGTGAAACAGCCGTCCAGCAATTGTCTCTGGCATCGTAGCACTCCACAGATTTGAGCGCGTTGCGTCCGTCTCCTTCGTAGACGCGTCCCCCCAGAGCGTACAGCTTACCGCAGCAATGAACGAGTTTGCATCCAATTCGGGCTCTCAGCATGGGGAACTTGGGCAACCATTTGTTTCCGGCATGTTCATACAACCAGAAGTCGTTCTCGGCTCTGTGGTCAATGCAGACCTCGCTGTTGCTTGGCCTGTAGCCCCCGGCAATGTAAACATCATTTTCGGACGACACCAGGATTCCAACCTCCCTCAGATCGTTGGGGGGTTTGCATAGCTTAAACACTTTCCCCGTCACCGTGTCAATACAAGGCACTGTTTGCTTCTTTCCTGAGTGTTTATGAGCTGCGTCAAAACAGATGATCATCTCAGAAGCCGTCATCCCGAGCCTCTGCGCGCAGCCGTTGGTGCTCGATTCCGACTTGTCCGAGTCCACCGAGTCCCGAGCCAAAGCCTGTGCAAACGTTGGAGGAATTTTCTTTAGAAAAGCCTCATCGAGTAGAGGTAGGCGAATGCATTTGGCAACTACTTCTGCAAGGTACATCTCTCTCTTGTCGCGGTCGTACTCAAACCACCGGATGATGCTTTCGAAGACGTGCTCCTCCTTCTCGACATTCAGGTCGTCGCTGCTGAGGATGCAAACCAGCTGCTCTTTAGTTAAATGGAGGAACTCCTGCTCGTTGACCACGCAGAGGAATTTCTTACGGATATAGTCTTGTGATTTGTCTTTCAACTCCTGATGTCCATAGGCATCTGCAAACATGAAGACCCCGATACAGTTTTGGGGGTCCAAGCGGCTGATCATAAACTGAGCACACTGGTCCTGCAAGGAAGGTATTTGGAAGATGCTAGCTGCAGTGAATAAAGCCTGGACGTTGGCTTCCGACAGCGTGACTCTGGAGGTATATGCATAGTCAAGGATGAGATGCATGGATTCCGCGTCAACCCCAACAATCCTAACTTCTTTCTGCGTAGTTTCCGTAAGGCCACTAGTGAACATGGATCTGCAAAAGAAAAGGTTAGAAGACGGTAAGGTGACATGCGACAGCAGTCCGGGAGGTCAGGAGGCGAAGCGACAAGGAGGCATCCATTGTCAAGGGGCACCGCGCAGTCACTGGAATGGGCAAAAATGGAAAAATGGGACTCGAGAAAGTGCCGCAGCGACCCGTCACTCGTTTGTGATGTATGCAATAAAAAAGACTTTCTCGGATTGTCATTTAACATTCGGCTGAAGTAATCGTCCTTATGGTTAAGAGCACGAGAAACAATTGATTTGGATCTCAAAGCTTCACACAAGTTACACAGTACGGCCAACCCTGCAGACACAAAAGGTGCCCATCATGGCAGCACATACTCAGTGTACTGTAATATGGGCAAAAGCAAGGTGGTCCCACACACAGGGTGGCTACCCCAGTGCCAGAGTCCGTGGCTCACATTTACACCTGCGTCTACCTCCCTGCACACACACACACACGTCCAGTGCCAACTCATCCGAGGCCTACAGATGTTTTCTCCGTTTGTGTTTTTGTCACGTCATGAACCCGCTAATCCAGACAAAGCCAGTCCCAGCTAGCATCAGACACATGGCAGAACAAACCCTGGACAGGATGCCAGTCCATCGCAGGGCACACACACTCACGAAACATCAACATAAGGGCCAACCGAGTGCTGCCAAGGCACCTAACCTGCGTGTCTTTGGATGGTGGGGTGAAACCCGCAGACAACGACGACCCGAGACGTGAACCCTGCTCTCCTTACTGCCAGGCAGAAGCGCTATGTGCCACCGTGCTGCCCGGTCTATGCTTTTCTCTTATTTTTTTTAATGGTGTATTTGAAAGGACTGAAGGCTCTGAAGTAGAAAGGCCTTCGTATTTATAAACGTCTACGTATGGAGGTGTCTGTCTGTCTGTCCAGGAAGTGACAGGTGGAGTTGAGGTGAGGGCTCCACCTCAGAGGACGCACAAGTGATGCCAGCGCATTGGCAAAACAAACCCCCCTAGGAGAGCGACGCCCCAAGGATGTTACCCGACAGTTTCTAGGACCCTGGGCTTACACAGCTAGTAGAATAAACGGACACTCAAACAGACAATTGGCAAAGGAAGTCGCTGCACTGCCAAGCTTTTCATTTCGCCGACACGCTAAAAGTGGCGTTCACAAACTGAACCAACTGGCCTGATCAGTTTTATCAAACTACCTGAAAAACGTACAACCAGTGAAGACGCAGGCAGGTCAGCAGCGGAGCGACTGCCGCCTTCAGACTTCACCGAGGTCAAGCGCTCCGTCTTGTAAAACGCTGCTGCCCTCATTTGGCTCCTCCACGTGCTACGGGGGTCCTTTTGACACAAGAACGCCTCTCGATTGCGAGAAGTTTCTCCAAGGCTTGACGTCTATTTTCATTTTTTTTTATTTTCCTGCAGCTCTGCAGTAAGAAGCAATAAGCCGCATGAACTGCTGAAGCAACTTGAAGAGCCAGTGCCACAAACAGCGAGGGTCTCTCAATGCCGGTGGCGTGAGGGTCAATGCCCACACCTAGAGAAGCACATGGTTGCCTCAAATGAAGCCACAGGTGGTCTTATTGCCGTCAGACCCTTCAGATTTGTAGCCACACAATGAAGGGTGAGCCGATTCAAAACACTTTCAGCGGGAAGACTTCCGACTCCTCCGCAATCCAACCTACGGTCAGGCCGCAAAAGAATCACGGAGGGATACGACGGCCCACCCGGGACCCTCAGAGCGAGAGATTTTCAGCTCTCCTGTACGAGGCCAGCTATCTGAAGGCTGGCATGGACGCCATGAAGAGCAGATCAGTAGGATGTTGTCGACCCCGAGAACCAGAGACACATGGGATACGTCACAGAGTAGCGTGGCAGACGGCAGGGACCGCCAGAACTCGACTGGGAGATGTAAATGGACGGGTCTGGTGGGCCGTGGTGGGCTGGTGAGCCTGTTCTTGTCTGATGAAACTGATAACCAATTCCCTGCTGGTCTTTTGTCCTCATTCCACTATTTTCGGACCCAAGTGAACAACGTTTGACACTCGAGGAAATGGAATGTGTGCTGAAAGACGTCTCTAATGTGAACGGCAGAGTTCTTCGTGCTAAAGTGGCACCCGGGGTTCATCAGCATCGCAGGAGTTGGCAGACCCCGCAACCCAGTGACCACAGGAATGGATTTCCCGAGATGGACTGATCGGGTCGCACCAGTTCCAAGTGTCACGTGCGAATGTGGACTCGGTGCCCAAAATGTAGAAACTCGCTGAATGACACAAGTCTTGACAAGCCGAAGGGCCCCCCGGTCTGATGCTAGTCGTGCCGTGAAGAAGCGCAGGGAGAGGAGAGGAAAAGAGTAGAAGACAAAGACGACGCACGGCACTCTGTTCAACCGAGGAGAACTAAAGGCCGTCAAGCCGCACTTCTAGGGCAGTTATAGTGTGCCTCTGCCGCTTAGCTGGTGCCCCCACCCATGAGCAGCTACACGTAAGGTGGGAATTCTTCCTTCTCTCTAAAAATGAATTTCAAGCCCTGAAAAGTGAGACACGCATACAACCAACAGCCCATGCGAGCTGCGCCACCTGTGAGAAACTTGAATCAGAACAGTTGAACGCACCACTTCACATTTAAAAATCACAACTCACGTCTTTATATGCCTTACCTAAAATAAGGACTGATTGCAGAAAGGACATTTCTGTGACAAGGAAACGTCTTCCCGTGATCCACTTCAACCACGATATCAACAAGCTGCCCCTCGTCGTACATCGACTTCAGCTGCTGGAGAACGCTACACGCGTGGAGGGGGTCCACTCCATTGTAGTTTACGAGGGAAGGAATTCCATTTTGCACCTGTAAAAGTTTGCCTAAATCTAAAAAAAAAAAAAGAAAAGAAAGAGAGAGAAACAAGCAGAAGCAGAAGCGGTCACTTTCGGGCTCTGCCAGCCGTTAAGAGGCACAAATGCATTTCTCACTTTTGTGTCACTCTTAGTTAATAGCCACTCGTATGAAGCTGTCATTTATTAACCCCCCCGGTCATTTCAGAAACAGCTTTACCTCCGATTAACTTTAGCAATGGACCCAAGTCACTCCAAGACTGGAACAACGGTGACGAGAAAAGGCCATTTGGCCCAATAAGCTCGTCCGCCCAGTTTGTCTACCCGTGGCGGCGCTTGGCTCTCCTCCGATGTCAGCCGGCCACAGGTCCACAATCTGCTTGGCTTCCGTTTGCGTCCTTTAAGAGTTCTGGGGCTGCGTGGTATGCCGGTGTACTAGAAAAGCCCACATTTTAAAACTAAACGTCAGCCTTCCCGAGGCGCTGCACAGTAAACCACACAGTGGCCAACTCGCGCTGCTCGGTTTAAACACAGGGAGCAACGAGAACACAACCCCCTACTTCAAATACGATACTCGCTATACGAAATCTACCACACTAGCCGTGTGGTCCCTCCAAGACGGGCTGAGATGGACGCAACCAACGCAGACCACGTAATGCGCATGTCTCGGCTTTAGGCCATTTGGTATGGGGTTTGTAAAAGCCGACTTAGAGGTTATGATGCGCCACCTGTTGGAATGACAGACCCAGAGCCACTGGGCAGACCCTTTATTAAGGTGGATATGCACAAGTTACCTCCAGGCCTGATGAAGCCTACACAGCCGCCATGGCGTCATATCTCCTCTGGCTCCGTTTCGTCCCCCTGTAGCAGCTGCACGCCGACACGGCTCTTCACGAAGTCCACCAAACTGAAATAAAAGTTGGCACCTGCTTGGCCTGAACACGGCCACACCATCCATCTTCTAATCCAAGTTCATTCCCTTTTTCTGTTTCAAAGTGCAAACCAAACTCGGACTGAGTGCCAGTCCATCGCACAGAAGGCTCATGCCAACCCGATGCCAGCTATCCTCACATTTACAAAGACGTTGCAGCTGTATAAACCTGTGACAAGTAATTCCAGAAAGTAACGTTGCCTCTCGCCGTCCTAACGGAGGTGTTTTTATGATTTACTCTCCTTCTTCTAAACCGTCACTTTGATATCGCGAGCTGACGGATTCTCGGCCCGTATTTCTCACGTCCTGTCGACTGTGACAAGACAGACATTTGACGGGTGCAGAAGCCAATGAACCAGGCCAGGGCAGGCCTCATTTCTGCCAAGCTGGCACCAACTTTTTTAAAAGGCAGAAGAGCTACATTGGGTTGGGGGAGACGTTTAGCAAAGAGAGCAGTCATTTATCTTCATCGTCATTTTGTTCAGGACATGAGACTTCTGAACCTCTGCTGCCATCCACCCATGAGCCAGCGTAAGCCATGTCAGGGTCACGATGGCCCTGCAGATCCGTGACAGGCCGTTACTCGCTCACACTCAATCCTCTGGCCTGTCCCGAGGACACATTATGTCCTGCCTCACCTGGTAGCAAACCTCAACACGCAGGTCTGAACTCGTCAGGTCACCACCTGGACGTGCTGCCAAAGTGACACCATACTGCCAGCGGCCTGCTTTGGGGCTGTGCTGCTGGAACAAAGCCTTTTAAATGGGGGCGGCATGTGGCCACCAAACAGTGACGAGACCAGGCTTCACCTGCCCAGCCCAGTTCTCCTTGCATGGAGTTGGCATGTTCTCCCCGTGTCTGTGTGGGTTTCCTCACGCAGGGTTAGGTGGATTGGCGATGCTATATGGGGGCCTAGTGTGCCCTGTGATGGACTGGCACCCCACCCAGAGATTGTTCCTGCCAGGCTAGGCTCCAGCTGCTCAGCTTTACAAAATGGATGGACGAGTTTATAAAGGAGAAGAAAGCTCTGCTTGCATTCAGAGCAGATATTTTTGTGAATTCATATCCCAATAAAGGTCATCATCAGTGGGCAGCATTTCTATTCAGTCCCTACCTGTACCCCTACCCAGGGGCAATCAGGGTGAACAAGTCAAATATCTGTTTCTTTAATCTCTCTGGCCTTCAGAGTGAGACGTTCTCACTGCACAAACCTCACATAAAGAGTTTGTGGGACCCTAAAGATGACCTCTGAACTCACTTCATTCGTATCGTCTGCCGCCCGCAGGCTCACCGGGACATACTTGACATGCCAGTAGACTCGTCTTGTTGTTTAGTTGTGTTTTTTTAGGGGCCCCATTTTTGTCCCTCTGGACCCTCCTTTCCAGTCCAATTTTGGACCATATTCTGTGCAGGAGATTCAGCCGATAAAAAGAGTAAACCATTAGGGGTCTTCAACAAGAAGGATCAGGGGGACATGACGTGGTGATGCCACCTCAGCCAACCCCAGTGGGATCACAAAGCTTGAGACAATCAGGAATATGCAGTTTGTTGGAGGCGGCTGATCACAAAGATGTCCCCACTTTTGGTACCCGATTCTTTACCGGTGGTCCTCACCCTCTAAGCGCCACTCCCAGAAGTTTAAAACGGCAAATTTCAAACCTAAGCACGCGGGGTGTCGTTTTCGATTATTTCAAGCTCAGTGCTTCTAAATACGAGGTTCTCTTTGATCCTTTAGTAACCCACTATGGGCCGCCAACAGGGGGGGGGGTCATTTCTACTGCACTTGAGAATATTTAGACTTCAAGCGGTTAAACTGAGGCACACATTTGAATTTTTCGGGTGGGTATCTCTGGTGGTTTATCATGTTCTTGGGCGGCTTGTGCCAATGCGGCCTTCTTCATTTGCACCCCTACTTAACACAGTGAATGATGCCCTGCTTTAGCAGTGATGCTGTCTGCACACATTTAAATGAAACACAGACCCTCAAACTATTTAACTAACACACGGCTTTTCAATAAAAGCGCTGACACAAAAACCGTCCGCTGTGGGCCACTGCTGACATTCCGTAAAATGGGAAACTTGGCTTTCATTTGCTCCTAACAAGTGTCTGCTCGTTTGTGGAGGATCTACTGGACATTTTGGGCAGTTGTTCCTTATTTAGCCCCCACTTTGGATTACAGCCCTTTTTAAACTGCAGGCACGTCTCGCTAAACACTGAATGACAGCATCGACACTCATGACGTGAGGCGAGTGCCAATTCAAAGGCGAGTAAAGGGCGAAGGGGGTACCTGACCGGAAAGGCGTATACATTTGGGGTCGTCCCCCAGATCGGCTCTCCATCGTGTCAAGCCAGAAGCTCACGACAAAGTGGCGCAAGTGTCGCCTGCCTGCGGAGCGGCCCACGGCAAGCCGTCCGAACAAAAGAGCGGCCGCGGTGGGCTGCACCTGGGGGCTCACAGGCAAGGCACACGTGGGGACCCTCGAGCTCCTCTGAACGAAAGGCCAACCCCTCCGGCCCTTCGCCTTTATTATGCAGCTCCTAAGGGTGGCACAAGCGTTTCTTTCATGAACTACCTTTAAGCACACACACACACTTTAAACGGGTCCGTTCAATCGGATTAAAGCACTCAGTAGTCTGAAAGCTCGACAGATGCGATCTGGAATCAAACTGTTGCGACAATCCGAACGCGTCTTTATGCAGAAGTGGAACCCAAACGCTCCTTTGTAGCCAAACAGAGTGACGTCCAGCAGGCAAGACACAAACTTTTAAGGTGACAACAAACTGGGAGTGAGAATCACGACTAACCAAACATTAAAGCAAGTTTCAATAACCATCGTCAACGTTTCTAAATATTCAATCCGGAAACATTCACCAAAAATAAAATAAAATAAAAAACCCACCTCCACCGGCAGCCATTCTCTCGAAATCCGCCTCGCTGCAAGTATCAGTGTCACTAACTCACTTTAAAGCCCGGAAACGCCTGACTGGCCAATCGTCTTTGTTAGAGCAAATCCACATTCTAATAATCTCAATTCGTATTGGTTAATTCTTCAAGCGGCAAGTTTGGAAGAAACAGGTACTACATTACCCAGAAAGCAAAGCAGTTTAAATGCTAAAAACTAAACAGCAACGCTCGCAAAGCAATGTGGGTATTGTAGTCATATTTCTTTGATTTGGGGTTCCTTATAAACAATATAGGCAGTGCTGCGCCTGTCAGCCAGTGCATATTTTTTTTTAAAGTATTTTCTAGAAACCCAGTTTTTCTAGTTTTTGTTTCTGAAGAATGGGGATGGTGAAACTAAACAAATCTATTTACCTATCACATAGTACCCTTCTTATCTGTCTATTATATAGCCCCTTTCACATACAGTATTTGTCTATCCTTTCTCAAGACCTTTCACTGAGCAAACCACAAATGCCACACTTTTGTTTCTCTCCTTTTGTGCACTCCTCCTCCTCCTCATCCTCTTCATCTTCATCCACTCAATGTAAAGCAAACAGAAAGCAGAACAGCCCAACAGAAGGAGGCTTTCGCACAGCATCCTTGCAGCAAGGCTCACGAAGGCTGGCTTGAAGGTTTCATGGAGGGTCTTAAGTTCGTCCAGGTGAGGGAAGGCGTCATAAAGCAGCAGCAGTCATTTTTTGGGTGACCTCAGACTGAGGCAGCTGCCAGCCTTTCAGAGCTGATGTTCTCAGTGTTCACATTTCATCCTGTCCCCGTCACCGATTACAGCCGTGGTGCCCATGGGTCACAAACTGTGGTGGACGTGGTGGCGTGTCAGCAGTGCTCTTACAGTGAGATGCCAACCAGCTGACAGTGGATACTGTGAAAGTGAAGCTGTGTCCAGTTCACTGCTACCTTGCCACAGCCCCCCATGCTCCTCCAGACCCCACAGCGTCTCTTAAAACATTCAAGTAGGGTTTGAGGGTTTGTCACATCAGCTCTGGATCCAGCTGCTCCAACTCCTATCTTAACGATTTCTTTTCCTTATGGCCTGGTCCCACAGGATCACAGCTCCATAAATCGTACCATCAACACCCAGTAGTCCTTGAGAGGCCCCATGAATGAAGGCCTGGCTGTTACTCTCATGTCTTCCTGGGACGCACTGAGGCATCTGCTCTGCTGTGCGGTCTGAGTGACGCGGCCTCAGCTCCAGCTGAGGAATCTCCATCAGATGTGCAGATCAGAAGGCCTCAGTCCATCAGGCTGCATGGAGTCCTCATGAATCAAAATGGCCACAACACTCCTAGTGGGCAGGCTGAAAAGGCAGTTAACACTGGATGGGATCAGGCAGCCTGGCCAGCACGTCGCTGTAAATCCTTTTGAGGAGCACTTGAGTTGCAGTCCTTGTGTTTCATTTGGTTCCTGATGCAGTAAAGATTGTCAGTGAATGACGACATCATCATGGCAAGTGAGAAGAAAGGACAAGATGGCCTCTTTTAAACTTTCACTTCAGACTAACAGAAAGGCTGGGAACACATACTGATTACAGTGAGTTGCTGTACCCACCACACGACGAACCACCCGGCTTGGGGTCCGAGTGCAGCTGTGACACGGGTGACACCTCAGCACCACACAATCAAGACAGTGGCTGGAGTGCCAGTCCTGCCCTGCCACCAACCCCCAAGCTGGAAGACCTGCTTGCAGACTAACGTCATACCCAGGATGGAGCGATTGAGCTTAAGATGTTTCAAAATGTGACAATCAGATTTGCGTTAAGTTTTGTAAATATAACAAACAATTCTAATTGCGCGTCCAATGAAAGTTCTCCATGGCGACAAGAGAACTCCCACTCGACTCGACTTCCCATCACGTTCTTTGGCCATGTCTTGACTGCCGTTGATCTTCCAGGCCTGCTCCCGTTTTCAGGCAGCATAATGTGAACAGGGGGCGTACAGCGCCCTCACAAAGTCTTCAGACCCTTGCTATGTACAGTTTAGAGAATGACCTCAGTGTTGGTTTTCACCAAGTTTGCTGCTTCAGTGTCTTTAGATCTTTCTGTCAGATGTTTCTCTGGTAGACTGAAGTAGAATAACAAGAAGTTCAGACGTTTCAAAGGCTTTGATTGACAATGACATGAAGTTTAGGCTCAGAGTCCATATTTGCAGTGTTAGGCCTTCTTTCTTTTTCAAGACCCCTCTCTGCAATTCGTCCTGGCAGGCTGTCTGTCCATCAACCTCTGGGCCCAATCCTGATTGATAGCCGCTGCCCATTCCTGCATCATGTGAATTGGTGGGTTTTTGTTTGTCCCCCCGCTTCTTGACCACAAGTTCTCGATGGCATTAAAGGTCTGGAGAGTTTCCTGGCCATGGACTCCAAATGTCCATGTTTTTTTCCCCGAGCCCTCTAGTTCTCACTTCTGTCTTATGGCCTGGTGCTCCAGATGTTGGTCACCAAACTGTTCTTGGATGATTGGCAGAAGTTGCTCTCGGAGGAGGTTTTGGTGCCATTGTGTCAGAAAATGAATATTTGTGTCATTCTCAAAACTTGCTGTACAGTAGAAGCCTCGTGCTAAAATCATTCAAATTCATGTTTTCCACATCAAGTAACACTCGATACTCTGGAATGACAAAGTGAAAGCAGGATTGGAGGAATTTTTGCAAATTTTGTTAAAAATGAAAAACCAAAATATCCCACTGACACAAGTATTCAGACCCCCATTACTCAGTTCTTCTGTGAAGCCCCTTTGGCAGTCATGCCAGCTTTGGGTCTTCTTGGGTCCAACACAGAGTTCCATGGTATACCAATACTGAAAAAGTTCAGACAAGCCCAGTTTTTAACATGGTGTGGCACTTTCCGGCACCGGAAGTAAAAAGGCTATCGTGCTTTCTACCCCCCCCCAACTTCATGTACAGTACAGTAGAGAGAGAAGAGTGGGCTTCCTTCAATGCGACTGAGACTTCACAGAGGACTCTCCTCCATCCTCACTTCACGGGGGTCCCTTCACCTTCCTTGATTGGACACAATCACGACTTCATGGAGACGTCCCCCAAATGAGTTTGAAGCCATTGAGACTTTACACAGTACAAACCCCCTATCTCACTCCTCTCTTTGACACAATCGAGACTTCATGGGGGTCCCTCCACTTCCTTACTTCAATGCGATCAAGTCTTCACGGGGTACAAACCCCCTACCTCCATCCTCGCTTTGACGTGATCAAGACTTGGTGGGGGATCGTCCCCCTCCTTTACTTCAACACGACTGACACTTTGCAGAGGACAAACCCCTTACCTCGCTGCCCACTTTGACACAATCAAGACTTCACGGGGGTCCCTCCCCTTTCCTTACTTTGACACATTCAAGACCTTGGTAAGGACTCTCGAGAAGGTTGGAGTTACCAGTAATCTGCTTCAGAACTGTTTTAGCACCGGTACTGAGGTCCAAAAGCTGGCATCGATGCCAAAGTCAAAATTGCCATAGCGATTCAACACAGTCCCGGGTATGGCGTCAAACTGAATCTGCCCTGCAACTAGCAGGGAAAACCTGGAGGTTGGTGGCAGGACTGGCGCTCCAGCCACGGTAAAAACTTCATGCAGCTCCAAAATGACAGACAGGACTCCTTTCTGTGCTCGCATTATGAAGGAGATCAGGAAAGGCCTCGGGAGTCCCATACCCGGAAGAGTCAAACCTGTCAGAGAGCCAATGGGGTCAGGCCTGTGTGGTGCTGAGGCAAGGCAGCACTTGGGTCCCAATTTGAGGTGAGCCATGAGGTAGGCACGTGGAACATCTTGTCTGTCCAGCATGATGATCATCTTCCTCTGCTGTTGGAGGAGCCTCGTAAACTCTGCATTTCAGTGGCGGCACTCCCTGAGGTGCACAGACCTGAGACTGGCCAGATCTTTGGAGGTGGGTACGCCTTTCATTGGTCTGGTCACTCTGATGTCTGTCATACTCAGGAAGTAGCTGCTGCTATGGCGGATCAGCTCCTTCCGATGGTGTTCGAAGTCTGGAGGCTGGACTGGCCAGACCCCAAGACCAGGCTGTGTCTAACAAGTTTGTGTGAGGAACTTACATACTTGGGTGCGAATGCTGATCCTAATGTGATGTGGGAGACCCTCCGTGACGAGACCCTGAAGGTTGCCAGTGTTCCCAGAAGGAGGTGTTTCATCTCGCAGGACACCCTGGATATCATCGAGAGGAGTCGCAGTGCACGGCTCAATGGCAACTCTGGTCTGTACCGGGAACTGAGAAGGAGGCGTTTGTTAGAAGAATCTGGTGAATATCAGCAGAGTTTCGTTGCAGCCTTTGTCGATTTTCGTAAAGCGTTCGACTCAGTTGATCGAGTTGCCCTGTTGGACATCCTGAGACTTCATTGGATCTCCTCAGAAGTTGCTGGACATCATGGCTGGCCTGTACACTGGTACTGTGAGTGTTGTGCAGAGTAGAGGCAGACCCTCTGTGTTTTTCCCATTTGATTCTGGGGTCCATCAGGGGTCTGTTCTGCTCCTACTCTGTTCAATGCTTGTGTGGAGTGGGTGTTGGGCAAGGTTGTGGGGTCCAGCGGCTGGGGGGCATCTGTTGGAAGAAAGATTCATTGACCTTCATGGAATCAACGGAGGCTCTGATGGGGGCTCTTGACAGACTAAGTGAGGAGTCTGAGTGTCTGGGCTTGCGAGTGTCCTGATAAAAACCAAGAGCCAGGCCTTTAGTGACCACTCGGGCACGGCCATCAGCAGTGGGTCTGTCTGTGGAGAGAGTGTCGACCTCGTCATTGAGAGGTTTACTTACCTCAGTGGTGACATTTCTGTCTCTGGTGACTCCTCCTGTGAACTCAGTAGATGGATTGGGAGAGCATAGGAGGGTCATGACATCGCTGGAAAGGGGTGTGTGGCACTACGGCTATCTGGCTCACATGGCCCTCATTTTTGAGGACACGAGTGGCTGGACCAGGCCAAAGGGGTGCCCATGTAACACCTGGCTACTGCAGATAGAGGGTCATTTCCCGGTTGTGGGACTGAGCCGCGTGTCTGCCTGGGAAGTTGCCAACCAGGATCCCAAGCTGTTTCGTTGTGTAGTGGGTGCGGCAACATTCTGTACCAGTGCATGCCACCAATCTTGACCTGACCTGACCTGATCCAACACTAGTCTGACACAACAAGCTTCACACACCTGGATTTGGGAATTTTCTGCCATTCTTCTCTGCAGATCCTCTCAAGCTCCGTCAGGTTAGATGGAGACTGTCGGTGGTCAGCAATGGTGGATTTACCATCAGGGCATTCAGGATGAGTGACCAGAGGCTTGAGATTGCAAGGGACCTTTACACCATTCCTCCTCTGTCCCCAACAGATCAGTGAAACAATGCATTATGCTGAATGACCAAGGGCCTCCCCTTCCAATCAATGAAATGATCGAGTATCCCCAAGTCAGAATGAACCCAAACTCAATCCCTGCTGCCCGATGAAAGTATCTGTGTGCAAAAATGACCAAGGGGCAACTCCCCCACAATGAAATGACCAAGAGGACTTCGATGAAGCCTGCGCCAAAATCAAGAGTGAGAAATACCAGACTGCATTAAATGACTGAGGGTCCACACGCTGGACTGTTTAAAGTATAATCAGCTCTCTGTTAATGGAGCGAAGTCACCCAGGGGCCTGTAGGGGTCCTACTCCATCCTTGGTGGACAGCTGTTGTTCAAGTCCAGGCACTGGTTGGCCAATCAAGGACATTCAGAGTTGTCCCTAAGCCACTCCTGCATGATCTTTGCTTTATTATGTTGGACGGTGAACCTTCAGCCCTGTCTGAGGTCCAGGGCACCCTGAGCAGGTTTTCATTAAGGACACCTCTGTGCTTTGCTCCGTTCGGTTTTCCTTTCATCCATGTCTAGTCTCCCTGTCAGTTCCTGATACAACAAAAGCAAGGAGCAGCTAAGGGCTCATCAACTGGCTTGGGCCCTCCTGAGCTCTGAAATCCAAACAGACAGTGAAGAGGATGGATGGATGGCTGGGCAGACAAACCGACAGGAGGTGGGAGCTGATGGGTGGAGAAATGAAGAAATGGACAAACTGGTACAGGAATGGAAAAGACGTGCGATGGTAGACAAGTAGATAAGCATATGGAGGGAAGGAGGAATGGACAGACGAAGACAGACAACAAGGCAGATGGGTGGAGGACTGACTGACAGAAGGACAAACGTGGGACACACTGATGAGTAAGTAAAGAGTTGGATTAATGGACTAGCAGAGCCATCAGTGAATAGATGGATGGGGGGACAGACGAATGCACTCCAGGGTGGAGGGACAGACAGAAGATGAGGTGGCAGGGCAGAGAGACAGATGAATGAATGGCACCCTCCGTAGACCCCCGCTGGCGGCCATTTCAGAAGTGCTGCCGTGAGTGGAAATCACCGACCTGCCGGAGGTCATCAAAGAGACCACCTGAAAACAAATACGTCGGCCCCCCTGCCACTCCAACCCCTGCCGTCCCATACAAAGCCTCACTTCTCCCACTTTGATTATTTGAAAGGTATTGTGTAGGAAAAGACGGCATTTGCTGGCTACACAAAAAGGCAGCGCTGCGCAAAGTGTCGGCCTTTTGTCCTTTTGCCAAATGTGCGTGCGTGTTTTGTGACCTTTTTTTTTTTTAATTATGACTGCAGTGTAATTTCCCTCAGCACCGGCTAGAAGAGCAACAAAACCCAAGTGTCACTCACCGCTGAAAGGCTATGATTTGGTTTGAAGCCGAATAAATGTGCCCGCGGAGGGAGGTAGCATAAAAGTCACCTGTCACCCCTGCTTGAGGACACGGGGTTGTGACAGCCCGCTGCGCTCCCCTAATGGCCGCTCTATTTCTTACAAGAGTCCAGGAATCTGAGCATTCAACTTGGAAGGTGCTGCAGCTTAGCAGTTAAGGTTCTGGACCACAAACCACGTGGCGGCCTTCTCTGTCTGTGCATCACGGGAGATTAAAATGTCTAATCTCAGTATCTGTGTGGATATCGACGGGACTTGGGAGACATTTCTCAGTAGTGTGAGACACATGTGCACGGGTCTCCACCTGCTCTATCTATCTATCTATCTATTATATAGTGCCTTTCAACTATCTATCTATCTATCTATTATATAGTGCCTTTCAACTATCTATCTATCTATCTATCTATCTATCTATCTATCATATAGTGCCTTTCACATCTATCTATCTGTCTATCTATCTATCTATCTATATAGTGCCTTTCACATATCTATCTATCTATCATATAGTGCCTTTCACATCTATCTATCTATCTGTTATACAGCGTATTTCTATTGTGAAGGACAGCCGGGTCCCATGCCCGGCAGGGACGCCCCTGCTGCTTATGTTCCGGGGGAGCCGCCATGGACAGTCCAGTACCTTCCCCGGGATGCTTGGTGGCAGCCTCCCTGGCCGACAGCGTTTTCCCAACCACCCGCAGGGCTCCATGGGAGATGGAGTCCTCCACAGCTTGGTTGGGGCCCAGCGTGGCTGCTAGGGGAGCTGCCTGCTTCTCACAGCCCGGCTGAACGAGCCTTCAGCCCCACCCGGAAGTGCAATTAGGACTAGATGGTTAATCACCTGGAATGCTTCTGGGTGGGCTATAAAAGGGCCCAGCCACCACCATTCGAGGAGCCAGAGTTGGGAGGAAGGAGACGAAGCTTGTCTGGGAGGAGTGGTGGAGAATTGTGGTTTGTGAGTTTTGTGCCTGGCGATTTTGGGACTGTGTTTGGGCTGTGTGGCACGGGGAAGACGTGTCACACAGCTGAAGAAAAATAAAAGGCATTGTACTTTTTATACGTGCCTCCGTGTCTTTCTGTGTCGGGCCAGGCGCCTATATAGCGCCTTTTCTACACTATCTAGTTACCTGACTGAAATGAGAAGTGAAGCTAAATGGCAGCTTTTATTGGCTAACTAAACAGATTACACCTGGCCTTGAGCAGAGGCCTGAGCTTCCTCGGAAGTCTCTGTATTGTAATCTACTCAGTTAACCAATAAAGGGTGTCATTTTGCTTCACGTCTCTCTTCTCCTTTGCACCCATAAATGGCTAACACGGCACATCGCTCTCCTGCTCTCCGTTTACCCGTTTAGTCGGTTGTGTAATTCTTGATGCAATGCTGCCATCTAATGTCTGTTGTGGGTACTGACTGATTGAGAAGCCAAGGGGGCGAAGTTCGAAACTGGACAGGAAAAAAGAAAGAGCGGACCAGTCGGTTAAATGGACTCGCACGTCTTAGGTAGTTCAGTTATGAAGCCGCCCAAGGAATCCGGCATCGTGTGGTGGCGGCGGCCTTCGTGTGCATCATCATCATCATCATCAGCCCTGCCGACTGGACGGGACGACATCGGTCACTGCTGCACGGACAGACCTTGGCTGAATGTTCTTTGGATGAAGGAAATCACCTGTGGAGATTCAGACAGGGACGGACTAACGAATCGCATCAGTGCGCACCTTCATGATCTGATGATAATAATAATAATAATAATAATTAATAATGTTCCTGTGTGTGTTTCTGTTTGGTCTGCCCATTAGCAATAAGTGCAAGGCGGCTAAGAAACGACCTTGGACTGGGCATTGACAGAACACAAGGAGACCCTGGTCAGTTTGGAGCGGACAGTCAATGTGAACGTGGGAATGGAGCCGACAACGAGGTAAGCTAAATCAATGACAACAACCACGACGACAATAATAATAATAATAATAAAGAAGATGAAGATCTGTAGGGGCCACGATACTACAGGTATAAAGACAGTCAACATTAGCTGTACTGTTATACTGTATATGCGCCGAGGTCATAATTATTACTGTCCTATGAACTGCTGGCAAATGACTTCTGCTTCTCTAAATATTACACTTCATTTCACAGTAACATTTCACAAAGGGGCCATAAGCTCAGAGGCACGAGATGCTAAATGTCTTCTGTGGCGACGAGGAGGTCATACAAGTGCTGCGAGATCTGCTTTTTATTTATTTCAAGTACATTTCAAAGCCAGGGGAGCGGCTAATATAAAATAAGACAATACTCGTGACATATGCTACTAGAAGAAGAAGATGAAGAAGAAGATCACAAGCACAGCCCGCATTCTTAGACAACGAGCTGAGTTCAAAGGCTGAGAGGTCTAGTGAACCAGTGACCCAAGGGGAGGATGATGATGATGATGATGATGATGATGATGATAATACTGATAATAATACATCCAGTGGCGGTTTTTGATATTGGCGACATGGGCTGTCATGGCGGCATCGTAATGGGGGCGGCATCATGGACATCAGCAAAAAAGTGTTTTTTTTTGCGGGCACCCATGCTGCCCCGACATCATGCCAGTGCATTTTTGGGATTGCATGGGCACCGATTGGTTTTCTATTGCTGCACAGGTAAGAGAGGGGCAGGGCAGGACGGCGGCGGATTCTCTGGCTGGCTGGCTGGAGCGGCATGATCTAATAACCAGCTCGCAAAATAAAACAAAATAAAAAGAAACAAACACAAAAGCACCGGACATGATGATATAGACTTATAATTTGCACCCATGTGTTTTCCATCTTCTATCGCACCCATATATGTTGATAAAATGATTTGAGTGCTAACTCACTAATGCAAATGACTGGAGTAGTGGAGAGCAGTAGGCAGTGAAAGTTAACTCGAAATAATAAACTGACTGCAGCTCTGAGAGAAAAGGTTTCTGTAGTTGTAAGTGACCAGGGACCTCATGCATAACGCCGTGCGTAGAACTCGCACTATAACATGACGTAAGCACAAAAGCCAAAATGTGTTTACGCACAGAAAAATCTAGATGCAGGAATCTTTGCGTACTCCAACTTCCACGTTGTTCCGCTACATTAATCCTGGTCAGAGTGAAAAGTAACGCACGTGCACGCGCCTGCTGTCCCGCCCTAACTCCTCCCAGAATTACGCCTCTTTGAATATGCAAATCAATATAAATAGCCCTTAAGCTCAGCCTTCTGTGAAAAGCACGGGGGAAAAAATAAGAATTTCAGCGAATACCAAGTGGAGGCAAAGGAAAAACATACAATTTGTTCAAATAAACCGTGGGATAATCAACAAAATGAAGTTGATCGAGTGACATAGCGTGTCGGAGAAACTTGGAAGCTCAAGTTCACAAAGTCGCACAGTGCCGGAAATAAAAAAGAAGTTGTCACATATCAAAGTGGCAGTGAAAAGCCGAGTTGTAGCCCACTATCGGAGTGTCATATGAAAGCTTATTAGGGTACAGAGAAAAAAAAAAGGCACACAGTGGGGGAAAAAACACGAAATGTCAACTTCAATCTCGAAATTTCTACTTTAATCACGTAGTTTATTTTATCATTAAAGTAGAACATCATAAACTTCATCTTAAAATCGTTTAATTAGTTACGATGGTATTTGAGTAACTGGTTAAAGTAGCACGTTAAATGCTTTGTTTTGTATGTGTTCTTCTATGTGTGTGAATCACTATGTGCTTCTTAAACCAGCTCTCTTCCTCCGACTGGACACAATATTTCAGTTATTCAGAGAGCTGTAATATCACGAATGTAAAGGATTCTGAGATGTATACGTGATATCATTTTCATGATGATAGGAGTTAACGCACGTTATTAAACATGGATTTCACGGTGGCGCAGTGATTGTGTGCGACCTTCGATGAAATAATTTATTGCAGCAGTACTCAGGGGCGGCTCTATGTCCAATATAGAAAGTCCAATGTCAATATGGTAGCTTATGCACGGCGGATGGCCACGTCCATTGTGGACACTGCATAGCCGCCTCGTGCTCATGACACAAGTGTTTAACTTTTGTAAAAGTTTGCTGCTGCGTTTTTAGCTGTGTTGTTATTTTCTCTTTCTGTTTTATATCTATACTAATAAAAGCCAAAGCCCTCACTCACTCTCTCCCTCACTCATAACTAATTCTCCAACTTCCCGTGTAGGTAGAAGGCTGACATTTGCCAGGCTCATTCCTTACAGCTTACTTACAAAAGTTGGGCAGGTTTCATTTCGAAATTCTACGCGTAATGGTCATAACTGGAACCTATTTTCGTCCATATACTGTAATAGACTGAAGCTTGATGGCCGTGGGAGGCGGAGTTTTGTGTGACATCATCACGCCTCCCGTGTAATCACATGAACTGACTGTGAACGCAGTACGTAGAGAACAAGGAGGAGCTCCAAAGAGCACTGAAGAAAAAAAACGCATTACACAATTGAGAAGGCAGCAAAAGAATCTGAAGCGAGTGACGCATACAAACATATTCATAAGTGCAGCTACTGAGGAAACAAAGCACACGGTGTAAACCGTAAGTTTAAATGAAGTTCATAGACAGGCTGCCGCTGGCGTTTGTCATGCCCAAGATGAATACAAGTTTAATGAGAGGACGCAGGGTATAAACGAGAGTTTTGATGACTTTGTAACTAAGTTACAATTGCTGGTGAAGGACTGTGCTTATGCAAATTCCGAGAGACTGTGTTTGTGGGGGATTGACAGTTAAGGGGGGTGGGGGAGTCACGTCATCATCTCCCCTCCCATTCATCTCATTTCATTCACTTCATTTCGCTCCGAGCTGAGCTCCGCAGCTAACGCGGTCTTGCAGAAGTGAGGTTCGATTACCGAGAGGGGGTGCAGTGAGTGTGTACGCCTCATGAGCCCAGAATTAGGGCAAAACATGTGCCGCGTACTCTTTGCATTATTTGACAGTAAAACTATTTATATATATATATATCCACACATATATTATATATATACACACACACATATATATCAGCGCTTCCCAATTCATTTTACCCTCGTACCCTCCGTGACGGACGAGGCTGATTTCGCACCCCCTTGGTTTGAGAAGAAGTATGAAAAAATATGAGGTTAATGCAGAAAGACAGATCACCAATTGAAGCTTTATGAATAATGGATACTTTATTCTCCATCAATAATTGTTTTGGTAAAGCCATACTCGGTGTAATCCTCCTTTCAATTTGTAATTTTTTCGTTACTAGCCATGATTAAATGAACGGTAAAAAAGTAAGAGCGAAGTGAGGGTAACTTATTGAGGCAGGCAGGCGAGAGCACAATAGCATGCAGGCTCGATGTGGTGCGCGTCAAGACGATCTACAATGTGCGATCAGATTCGAAAAAATATATCTTTTCAAGTTCTATTTGGATATAAGTAGGTTCTATTTAGTCGACAGAAATATCTTTGGTAGGAATGTAAGTTGAATTTAGTCTTTAAATTTCTATGGTGAAGAAAAATGTATGCAATGATGACCATAGAAAGTTAAAGACTAAATTCAACTTACATTCCTACCAAAGATATTTCTGTCGACTAAATAGAACCTACTTATATTGTAAATTGAAACAGAACTTGAACAGATACGATAATCATAACACCCACGCAGCACTACGTGCACGTAAGAGCGGAAGTCATCCGTTTTAACAAGCCGCGTATTGCACTGATATGAAATAGCCTGCCCATTTCATGATTTAGGAATGGAGAGATAAATTGAGATTTTGTACAAATAATGTTTTTTATTTTTCTTCCTCGATTGATTCTGGCACCCCCCAGCAACAGCTGCTCGCACCCCAAAGGAGATATAGATATATATATGTGTGTGTATATGTATCTGTGTATTTATAAATTATGTATATATGTAGATATATGTTTATGTGTGTGTGTGTGTGTGTGTGTATATGAGAGCAACACTCACAACAGTCACAAAACAATTACATTGACAATCATGTTACGTTATTTTCAAAATGTTTCCTTTTCTTTTTCATTACTTCTTTAACACACTACTTCTCCGCTGTGAAGCGCGGATATTTGGCTAGTTCAATATATATTGGCGTGGCCGTCACTGCAGTCAGTGCTTTTCTTTCCTCAAGTAACCGATCGCCACACAATCAGCTCTGTAATAGACGTTAAGCCATCTGTAAGCTTAGCGCCGATTCTTCAAAATGTTTAAAGAACATTGAAATATCTTCATAGTACGTGTTTAATTATTCTATCCTCCACGACACTCCCAGTGAAGAATATAGATTATTTAAATGAAGTTAAAGTTTTATCTGTATAATTTAATAAACATTTTGCTGCATTTCATCTTAAAAATGATCTCGTCATCATATGTAAATACGCGCTTTATAAAGTGGCTCAGGTTGTAAGATATTATAACTGTAGTGCAAGTTTACAGTGAGGTGATTGTACTTATAAGTCCTAACAGGTCTACGAGGAGCAGCTGATGGACTGTTTAAAGTTCTTGGGATGAAACTGTTTGTGAACCGTGAGGTCCGTACAGGAAAGGCTTTAAAACATTTTGCAGTGGCTGAGACAGCGTGTCCTTAAAGCTGTATACTGATAATCCTCTTTCCAATCAGCTGCTGCTGTGATTCACACTCAGATACAGTGATATAAATACTCCGAATCGTGCAGTGAGAGGAATATGGAAAAAGATGATCTGCTGTGGCAACTCCTAACGGGAGGAGCTGAAAGAAGAAGAAGAAGAAGAAGAAGAAGAAGTGAGAGTAACAACGCTAAAGCAGTTATGCTATTTGGAATACTATGGCTATTCCGTGGACCATTATATTGTTACAAGTTATTTACAATCAGATGCGTTACACTAATAAACAATATGCGGTTAGTTTCAGTGTATTTATAAAATAATGAGTAATCACACAAGAACAGTAGCACTGCTTTGACGCTGGGTGCCGCCAGTCTGCCAAACCGAGCGGAGAACTTGCGTACAACAGGGTATGAGGTACCGTGGAAAAGTGCGTGGCTTTACGCCAAGTGTAGGTTTTATACATCGCGATTTGAATGTGGAAACGTTCTTACGCAACATTTCTGTGCGTACGCACCGTTTATACATGACTGGAGATGGTACTAAAGGGAAAATTCTTTACACTAGAACGAAATCTTTTGGTGCTGTTTAAATGTAAAATGTGATTTGGTCTCTGTTAGACATTACATTTCCAATAGTTTGTTTTATTACACTTATTTTTGTCAGTGTTTGTTAGCACGTTTGGGTTGGCACCAGAGAGGGTGTTCGCCCAGGGCACCAAACAGGCTAGACCCGCCCCTAAGTTTATAGCACATTTCGCATATGGCGTTACTCACAGTGCTTTATAAGAAATACAGCTTGCCATATATATATATATATATATATATATATATATATATATATATATATATATATATATATATATATATATATATATATATACACATATATATATATATTTTAGACAGGACAGATATTAGGATATTAGAAGGATATCTACTGAAATAATAATGGTAATTTTAATTATTAATGACCTTGTAAAACACAAACAGACTACTACAATGTTAAAAGTGATTTCCACGCTGAAAAGAAAGAAGGTCGCAGAACCAACATTTGGGCGTCCATGCCACGAATTACTATTATGATGATGCTTTGTATTCTCACTCCTCCTACTGCTAATCATAATCATAAGCGCTACGTACGACACGCTATTTAATGAAGGTGCACACCTCGGGTTTTCTGAGCCCAGCGTGTGGTGTTTATTGTGAAAAGACACAATAAAAGTAAGGACTGACTAACGGACGGTGACATTTCCACCAACCAGAAGGAGGAGACAGCCGCGTGCCTTCCTCACGTCACGGTCCCCCACAGGAATTCGTCGCTGAGGCGCTCAGGCGCAGAGTGGCTGCGATACCGAGAGGCTCCACCAGAGGTCGCTCGTTCCCAGCTGGCCGCTGCTTGTCGGCCTTTGAATTTTTTCGTTTTATTTCGGTGGTCTCCGTCTCCACTTACGCCTTATGAAAGTTTACCGTTTCTTTCGTTCTTCTCACACTTGTTCTTTTCACACCGTCACAATTTTTCACGCTCATTGTAACAAGTGACAAGCAGGCTGGCCCTGTGATGCTTACCATTTGAGAGGCTGACTTTGTGAAGATGTCACGGAGGAGCTGGATTGTGTCGGCGGGATGAGTTTTTGAGATGCATTCAGAAGGTGGTCCTAAAAGGGGAGGCTCATCCTGCTTTACCATGTACAGGGCAGCTTTCTGCCAGGATGTGAAGAGTAAGCGCCCTTTAGGCTTGGCACGTCGGCCTCCACGCCTGCCTCTCTTACCCTCTTCTTCCTTTTATGGCGCTCCGCACAGCTCCTGGCATCTCCAGCCCTGCTCGGCCCACCTGCTCCACACACGTGGGATGCGTCAGCTCCTGAACATTCTAAAGCGGCCAGCAGCTTCTTGTCCGGAGGGCCCTGAGTGGCAGACGGCCCATGTGATGTTCCCCATCCTGATGTTTGTTGCTCACTTTGACAGGGACAGTCAGTAAATTATGGAGAGTAATGGTGGTGTGGGAGGGCTTCGTATTTAATCATCGCCAGTACCCCCAGTGTCCTGTACTTCATTTTCAGGAGAATGAAATAATGTGGAAAAACAGAGAAGTGCAAGCAGCCAAACACAGCATGTCCCCTTCATGTCTGTCAGCACCTCGTTGTTTCAGGCAGCCGCTGCTGCATTTGCTCACAAGGAGAAGAAGAAGAATCTGCAGATTATCTCTGAGCCATAAAGCTCTTTCTGTTAACCAGGAATCAGGAGGAGTGGCTGCCCATTGCCAGGACGGAGCAATGCCAGGCTCGGCCAAAGCAGTCCAGTGTTTCCAAAGAGGCTCTCCTCATCCCTCCTCCGTGAAACTTGGTAAGTCGTCCCTGCTGCCTGCTCTTTTACTTGGCCTCCATGTTCTGATGCCAGGTACACTGCACAGTGGCACTCCCATGGAGGGGCACAGACAGCCTTGTGATGCCCGCTCTTGAGAGTTACAAATACTAAGGCAGCACAGCGAAAAAGGTCAGATGGCATATAGGCACCCAAATCTTACTTGTATAGTGCCTTTAACACCAAAGATAAACCCAGGGGTCTTTATGTCTACAGTACTATAGGGTGGTCCAGATCGAATTATGCAATTTTCATTACGCTATAACTTATTAAGTTTATTACCTAGAAAATCACCCGAAAAATCCTGGACCATCGAGAAGTGTGCCAACTGACGACATGAAGAATCGTCTTCGCACTGAACTGGAATCGTCCCCGCATAAATCAAAGTCATCCAGACAATCTGGATAATTAGATCTGGACCACCCTGTATGTACATGATCAGCAGCATGAGAGCTGGCAGGTGAAGTGACTGGGTGGCACAGAGTGCCAAGTGGGGCAAACCAAACCAGCGCAATGCTTCAACAACTAGAGGAACTTCATCCAGTTAAATGGCAACCAAAGTACAACGACTGTGAAGTAATGAAACACAATGAACCACTAGAGGGAGCCACTGGCTCTAATCAGGAGCAACAGATGCCATGTAATACAGCACCGGGCCTGAAGGGGGCAGGCAAAGACGGGGATGCCAATCAAAATCATGGCAGCAGAAGTAAATTAGTGGGGAACTGCCGTGAGTGTGTGTGGGGTGGTGGGGGACTTCTGGACCTCAAACAGAAAGAAAGAAAGAAAGACAAAGGAAATACAGCAGGAATCACAAAGGAGCAGACTCTGTCACCCAATTATTCATTTTGTTCTTTTTCACACCCATCCTCCCATTGGTCCATCTATTATATAGCGCCTTTCAATCTATTATTATATGCAGTCTATTTCACATCGGTCACACTGCGCCTTTTTTCTGTCTCTTGTATAGTGCCTCACGTCTGTACCTTTGTATTTTCCTCATTTTTGTATAGCGCCTTTCACATCTGTCCATTATTCCCTCATACTGTTCCCTCGTTTCCTTTCTTCCGTGGTGTCTCTATAGTGGACGTGTGTTTCGCTAGCCTGAGGGTTTTTCTTAAGCTCACCATTAGTCACAGAAGTCCCGGCTCAGCAGGTTTTCCTGCCTGCCATTTCCGGTGTCTCGGCGGTGGAGCAGCTGGGTCCAGTGGGTGCAGGCGGGCTTCAGGACAGCTGCAGCTCCCAGTTGTCGCGTCCCAGATGAATTTCACACTGCATTTCTAACTGAACATGCAAACAGGCCGGCGGGCTTTAGTCAGAATTAAAACACTAAACACGTTTCCACAGCTGAGGGTCTGAGCGTGTGAACAGCCACCCGGCCGGGCCTCCTCCTCCTCCTCCTCCTCCTCCTCTCTTCGGTTCCCTCGCTCATCATGGCGTGGGCATGTGAGGCCATGAGATGGAGCGGCTCGAGCTGGTGGGCTTTCTCATGACATCACACCCTGTGGTTTTATTGAGAGCTTGAGCAGGAGAGGCCTGGACTTGTTTGAAGAAAGTGCAAGATGTCCAGGAGGAAAGTACGGGCAGTGGACATCTTCAGTTTGCCAGTTTCTTTGTCCCTCGGCCTCCTCAACGACTCCATTCAGTGACACATAAAGACAGCAGGCCAAGGCGCATGTAGACACGCATTGTGGGCGGTGGGGTGTCACCGTTGTGTCCCCTTTGAGATCAAATGTCACCAAGAAGAATGTGCCGACAAAGTGGAGAAAACCTCAGCGGCCTCAGGAGGAGTCACACAATCTGCTCGAGTCGGTTTTATGAATATCTCCAGGTCACCTTCACCAGCAGTTTCTTCCAAAGTTTTCAGACACCATTTATAATGAATGACCTGACGCACACTCCGCCAGTTGGAAATCTGAGCTCAAAGGCTGGAGATGTTCAGGTCGTGTCGGGATCAGAGTGGGACTGTCCGGGCGTCCATACTGAGAAATGTCCATTCGTCCAGCCACTCTTCAGCAGTCTCCTCCACGGTGCCTTCTATTATGTGCTGTCATGTAAGATTACACATTATTAAGTTACGTCACGTGACGTTACATTATATCACGTGACATTGTACCGTGATATTGTTTTATGTGCTGTGATGGTTTATAAATCAGAGCACATCACTCGCATGGTTTGCTGCACCTCCTTAGAACATAAAGGCCAGGAGACACAAGGAGGACTCTGGCCATCCAGATGTCACGGAGCTTCTTCTCCTTTTATCCCCAATCAAGGACCAGTAGCCAGAAGCAGTAGGACGCTGGCATTAAAGGGCACAGGAAGTGCCCAGTAAGCTCAGTGTGGCCAAGAGACAATCAGAGGTAAACAGACCAGTTCACCTCAAGAGCTGGAGAAGGAAGGAAGGCAGGAGCTCCACCTTGCAATAGGTGCAAACATGGCTGGTTGGATACCCACCTCTCAGAGCGGCTGTGAGGGGTCAGGGAGACCGAATGAAAGGCTAAGGACGTGACAACGTGCAGGGTGTACATTGGGGTCGAGATGACCATCGCAGAATGGCGCCACCTCCTGGGTTGTTCCTGCCTTGCACTCGAGTCCTGCTCTCCCACTACCCCAGAAAATGGAAGGATGGTAAGAAACGGCAAGTGTGGCTCAGTCAGTTCATTCGTCACCTCCGACTTTCTTGGTGAGCAACGTCAAAAAGTGGTCAGCATGTCCATGGGGAGCCTGCAGTCCTTCAGCTCTCCGAGGGACCCCTGCGAAGCCTCACTTGGGACGCCTTGCGCTCCTTTCACTTGTAGAGTTTGCCTTTGCCCACCTCGCCTGTCATTCAGGTGACATTGCTGAGGTGAACGCGGAGTATTTTCAGCAAGCGCTCCCATTTTCCGGCCCGGAGATCAAAGCCAAGCACATAAAGGGCCGCCTTTCTTTTTCTTCTCTCTCTGCTGTTTATTAAAGGAGTTTTGCTCTGATATGGCGTTTCCTTTTGACCGGCCGGGTGGCTTTGGCTCGACAGTATTTACTGTACTAACTGATTAGATTGTTAAAGTCGAAGGAAGGAAATGGCCAGGAGCAGAAGGGCGTGGCTGAGCAGGACCAGGCTCCTCAGTGCCCCCTGTTGGCCAGGGTACAAGGGGGCACCTCATCATGGCTTTACCTTTCACTTCTCTTCTGGTACGGGTGGCACAGTGACTGTCATGGCTGCCTCACAGCTCCAGACCTCTGGACATTCTAGGAGAGTAAAGTGAATGAGATTTGGGGTGGGTGTAGGTGAGTGGGCCCTGTGATGGACTGGCATCCCACCTGGGTTCAGTTCTCACCTTATGTCTGCTGCTGCTGCAATTTCTCTTAACGCTGAGCTGGGTTGGTGGGTTAGGAAGTGAACAGAAGGACGGGCATCTTCTGAATTCAATCACATGAGGTTTACCACAAAGGGCACTGTACAAAACAACTCATGGCATAAATCAAGTTTTACCTGTGGCATGCGTGCCATTCTCCATTCACCTTCAGCATCAGTGCCACCTTCCCACTCTGCACATGTGTTGTCACGTTGAACGTCACCACTGATTTGCAATTTTAATGCAAATCCGACACCGACGCTGAAAATGTTGCACATCTCGAGGGCCTGCGCAAAAAGAAGGAAGAGAGATAAACGGAGAAGAAAAAGTGTGAGTAACATGAACAAAACAGTCTTATCTCGGAAAGCAAAGCCTACAAGGTGTCTGGTTGCCTGCGACTTCAGATTACGATGGCAGAAGAAAGGCCCTCTTTATGTCACAGGCTTCTCGGGTGGTGAAAATCCCAGAAGTTCATGCCCGCTGCTGCCCACAGCTCGAGATCTCAATAAGACTCAAGGGGCTGCCGACCTCCCTGTGATCCCCCCATTACTCCCCGGCCTTGTGCTTTCCCTATTGCCTGAATACAAAGAATCTTCTCTTGGCCACCCATTGTCACAGCGTGGACCCTCGCCGGGCCCCTGAAGGAGCACTCAAGGAGAGGAGACGAGATGAGATGAGAGGAGACACTCTGAACAAAGGAGGCTCTGCGAAAACCCTGATGCCGCCCAGACATGGGAGCTGCTGGTGCAGGGATGAATAATGGCAAGGGAGGCTGGGGGACAGAGTTCAGCACGGAGGTGCACACCCAGCCTTGGCAGATCCGTTTGCTACCACGGTCACTGAGAGATCGTTTATCCAGTATGCCCTGTAAGTCATTTGTGTACGACACCGATTTAATACGCAGAATCTACACGGCCTTAAAACTTGATGAATCAGGTCTGGGAAATGAAAGGCGTGTTGTGCACAAGGGGCTTCAAGGACTGAGCCCTAAAAGAAAGGAAGAAGGATAACCCAAGGGTGCTACTGGCGAAGAGACCCCCACAGCTAATAAGGATAACCAACCCTCCTTCTGAAGACGAGGCCATGAAAGGGTGGAAGAAGGTGTAGTATGCCTCCTGGCCAGTAGGGGGGCGTATATATGGTCCCTGTTTAGGAGGAGCGAAGCCACCAGGTCCAGGAGCACTGACCAAAGGCCAGGTCCTTCTCTACTCCTTCTTTGCCATATCTCCGTACGATGTGGTTATAGCACTTCATCCATGTAGACGCTCACAATTCAAAGCTCTGCCACATGCAGTCCTCGAAGCAGCAGGGAGGCTCATACGCTCGTATCTCGCCAGGCCAGTGCTGACTGGAACACATCTGTCACTGGTGTCCTCTGTAGTAACTCTTTCAGCACAGCCATGAAGTACACTTTTTGCAATCCTGTTGTCCTGGCTGAGTCGCTGCTGCGGTCTTAGATGCACCAACTGCTCGGTTTGTCTGGGTCTGGTTTAGACGTTGCCCGATCTCTTTGCTCTTGATCTTCTCCAACAGATGCAGATCGAGCTTCAAGCTTTATGTGGGAGGCCAAAGAGAACAGAATTACAATAACCAATGCGGGACGTGGCCAATCCATGAGTAAGGATGGCAGTGCCCAGAGTCCTATCAAAGATAACCCCCAAACCCTTAACCTGAGGGGAGGGTTGGACCGATGAACCATTAATATTAAGCAAAAAATGATTCGATTTTGATAAAGCAGACTTGGAGCCAATGGGGAGAACCTCTGTCTTATGAGTTGGAGGAAATCAAAAGAAAACTGAGATTAGACAATCATTGAGATAGGGGAGCCTGACTCCAGGTATTGTGATTTAAGTGGTCAAGGTGGCATGATGCCTTCAAAAATACCCAGGGAGCTGGGCCAGAGTCTCACCTGCCAGGCCAGAGGAGGTGCACCCAAAGGTAACCTTGAGAGAGAGGGAGAGAGAGAGAGATTGGGGGCCGGCACTGATGCTAAGCGTTGCTGCTCCCACCACATGACGAACCTCCTCAGGATCCCAAATTAAGGACCGAGCACAGCCATGCAACGGGTGACACCTCAGCACCACAGTGTGAGGTTTGTACAGGGGCTGGAGTGCCGATCCTGCCATCGACCGCTGAGCCTCACTTCCACTTAAATGGCTGGCTTCAGCCTACACTGGGCAAAAATATTCTGTAATGTCCCAAAACACAAGGGAGAGGATCACACTTAACCCCTGGCTTGCACAGAGCAAAGGTTAGGAACACACACGGATACAGTGTATTGCCGAACCCACCACATGACAAACCAACTGAGGATCCGAGATTAGGACCCGAGCACAGCCGTGCAACGGGTGACACCTCAGCACCACACGAGTTCAGATGGAGTGGAACGGTGGGAGGGCATAGAGCAAGGCCAAAAAAAAATCCTTTTAAAGGAAGAACACAACAAAAGGTTCAAAAGAGAAAAAAAATCAAAGCAAACGATTTCCATCTCAAAATCCACAAGAATAATCAACGAATCAGCAGCAAAAAGTCCAGAACCAGAGCAACACAATCAAAGAAAATGACAATCCACACAAGAACCACCAACTGCACTGAAATTCCCAGCCTGCCTTTATCAGACTGGGGGCGGTGCTTTAGGTGTGACGGATGGGTGGCTCCACCCACAAAGTACAACGAACAGAAGAGAAATGCAAAATACACATAGAGACTAAATAATAACTAAATAAAATAAAACAAACATATAATTAGGTAAGCAATAAATGAACACAACAATATTAGAAATAATTAAAAAGAAGCATTTTAAGTAGGAGCCGGGGGGTACGCTGACTTGACCCTAACACTGCAGCACTGGGAGGCTTTGGCCTACTCGGCCCAAAACAAAGAGAATTGACTTCACAAGGCCTCCCATGCTATGAAGTCCAGTGATCCCCCCCAAAGCCAGCAGTGCTGGGGTCACTAATCCTGTGTCCCTCCATCCCCAGTGGGCAGGGTGCAAGTGAAACACTAAACTGAAGACCACATCTGCAAAGCACGACCCTGTTCATGAAGATACCTGACCGGCGGCAGCCCATGCTTGTTACGAGCCCAGCTGCGAGTGGAGTGGGGCCCACGCAGACGGGTCAGGGCGCTAACCCCCCGGTGGCCAGAGGTCAACCAAACAAGAATGTTCAGATGAGCCATCGAGGGATTCGAATGAGAATCCCAGGTGCCTCACTGACCCCTACAGACCCCCGCATGCACAATTAGCATCAGGACCCTTGGCTTCGTGCTCTGCCTGCTGGACTGACGTCAGGGTGTTGTTCAGCGAGGCCCAGAACCTAAGGGTTGATCAGCCGAAAGTAAAGAGCAGGAGAGACTACAATTGGGATGGGGGGTCTTTAAAACAAACACACAAAAAAGAAAAAAGAGGTCCATCGCCAGTGATGAGCATAGCAGCTGTCCGAGGAAAATGTTCCCTTTTTTTCTAATCAGCGGGAATAAGTACACTCTGTTATTTGTCTTAAATCCATCTCCTCAGGGACAAATACAGCTGGAAATTCTGCAGCTCAGCACTGCTGAGGTGAAACTGGGGAAAAGTTCACCAGCAACAAGGCCGCAGCGACCTCTGGCCCTCACACGTGTGGCAGCCCGACATTTCCTGGCAGATGACTCCGATGGCTTTTCCAGCCTTTGCTTGGCCCATTCCAATCTCGGAGCATGGAGGCTTCTCAAAAATGACACGTGAGGCCGAGTGGCTGGCTCGGAGATCGACGGTTCAAACACGTCATGTCAGCAGGCGTCGTGCACTCCATTGGACGGGGACAGCAAGCCCGATTTACAATGGCAAAGTGCCCCCGTACCCAGGATGGTTATGTGTTTGCACACACGGAGCCTCCTCTGTTGAGGCTTGTTTAATTTGTCTCTTTTTTTATTATGAGTTAAAAAGAAGTCTTTGGCTTCAATGCCCACTTCTAAAGTGTCTTCTGCCTTGGCACAGTGGGTATGCACTCTGCCAGGCAGGTGAAATCAATGAGTAATGGCATCTGTGTGGCAAGCAGTGGGGCCCTAGTACTTAAGTAACAGCACTTGACACCACTTGGCCACAGGTTCAGATGTCACAGCCACTCCATGTGCCACTCAATGCGTCACTTGCCATGAGTGGCAGTTTTCACCTCCTCTGCACAGTCCTGGTAAAATGTGAACCATTCAAGACAATCTAAAGAATTAAGACTGCAAGACAAAGGGCGGTACGATGGTGTAAGAGCTGGCACTGCTGCCCCAGGGCTGTGGGGTTTGAGTTCCAGCTCATGCGTTGACTGTGTGGACTTTGCATGTTCTCCTCATGTTGGTGTGGTGCCTCCCCACTGGTTCAGAGTGAGTGGCTGTCTGTTGTGGGCTGGCATCCTGTTCTGCACCCGCTGCTGCCGGAATAGGCATCAGCTCCTTAAGACTCTATGAGGGGTGATAAACCAACAAGGATGGATGACAGACACAGTGCCCATCCAGGACTGGTGCCTACCTTACCCCCGTGGCTGCTAGGACAGCATCAGTTCTCCAACTCCCTCAACTGCATAAGAGGGTTAGAAAAGGATGGATGGATGGATGGATGGACAGATGGATAAATCCTCGGTCAACTGCTGTTTCTCACTTTCCGTGTGCCCCACCAAAATAATTGAACCCAGCGTTGCTCTAATTTTAGAATTGCACAAGTAAACATAAAGACATTTGTGATGGCATCTACCATGGAAAGGTGCAATGTAAGAGCACAGAAATTGCCACTTCTTACTTTCTGTGTCCTCACATGGAGAGGTGCCCCCTTACTTAAGAGCTCCCGTCTCTGACTTATTGTGCCAGACGCTTCATTTATCTTCACTGTCATTGTGAAAATCACACACAAACAGGCACATTACGCCTCTTTACTTGTAATGGGCCTCGGATAGAAAGGCGCTATATAAAGTAACAGTGCGTCTGGGTCAGCCTGGTGATGCTGGACAATTCATGTGGAGTCCCTGTGTCCTTGTGCTCCACTCGAGGGGGGGCTCACTATGGAAAGGCGCTATATAAAGTTACTATAATCCTCACTCAGTTCTGGCTTGGTGGCTCGCTTTCAATGTGCCCCCACACAATTCACTTAGCCCACCTTTGCACTAATTATAGACATTTATAAGCCAATGTAATACAAGACCCACTATCATTCTGTACTTGGAAAGAACGCCGTGATGGTGTTTACTATGGAAAGGCTCTACTAAAAATAAAAGCACAAGAAATCGCGCTCATCTGCCACTTTACTCCTGCGGTGTGCCCCGTCTCTGCTCCACGTGTAACGCGAGATGCACGTGCGTGTGTTTTGTACAGAAAGGTGCTATATTCCATCACAAGGTCCATCAGTTGACTCCCATCTGGAAAATAAAATGGAAACACCTTGTAATGCGTCTCTTTAGTTATAAAGGACTTGACGTGAAGTTTGTTACAGAAAGGCGCTATAGAAAATAACTGGGCATCTGGGCCAGTCCCGTCTGTCACTTTCTGGGTGACTTTGCTCAAGCACTGAGCTCTAACTGAACTTGAACTCCAAGTGTGCTGCACTTGTAAAGGGCCTTGTGATGGTGTCCACGATATAAAGGCACGTCATCAAAGAAGAAGACAGCTGCTTCAGTGCCATCTTCCACATTCCACAACAAAATGCACGAGAAGGTAAATTGTGTGCTGGCTCAGTAATGTCCTTCAAGAAAGGCGCTATATACACTTGCTAGGTTCCTGGCTTGATTACCTCCACCACAGTTTTGGTGTCAAGCTGCACAAATCACATGACTGACGTCACACACTCAGTCAGGATTTACTTTATATGGTGCCTTTCACAAGAAAGAGAGGGAGAGAGAGAGAGAGAGAGAGAGAGAAAGAGAGAGAGAGGGAGAGGGAGAGAGGGAGAGTGAGAGGGAGAGAGGGAGAGAGAGAGGGAGAGAGAAAGAGAGAGGAGAGAAAGAGAGAGAGAGAGGGAGAGAGGGGGAGAGAAAGAGAGAGAGGGAGAGAGAGAGGGGGAGAGAAAGAGAGGGGGAGAGAAAGAGAGAGAGGGAGAGAGAGAGGGAGAGAGAGAGAGAGAGAGAGAGAGAGAGAGAGAGAGAGAGAGAGAGAGAGAGAGAGAGAGAGAGAGAGAGGGAGAGAGAGAGAGAGAGAGAGAGAGAGAGAGAGAGAGAGGGGGAGAGAAAGAGAGAGAGGGAGAGAGAGAGGGAGAGAGAGGGAGAGAGAGGGGGAGAGAAAGAGAGAGGGGGAGAGAGAGAGAGAGAGAGAGAGAGAGAGAGAGAGAGAGAGAGAGAGAGAGAGAGAGAGAGAGAGAGAGAGAGAGAGAGAGAGAGGGTCGGGATCATGCACTGATTTTAAGTGTGCTGCCACACCCACCACATGACAAATCACCTGGATTGGGACCCGACAGCAGCAGGTGACACTTCAGCACCACACTGGAACACTGTGACATCTTTTACGGTGGCTGGAGTGCCAATCTTGCCACCAACCCCCAAGTTTTCCCTGTAAGTTGGAGGACCCTCTTACAGATTAATGTCATATGGAGTGACGAAGCAATTGCTGGTTAAGGGCCTTTCTCAAGGGCCCAAAGGAGCAGAGTCACTTCTGGCATTTATGGCATTCAAACTGGCAACGATCACTAGCCTCAGAGCCACCACTCCGCCCTAAACTAATATAAGCATATATAAATGCAAATTTAAATACCCTGTGCCTAGTCGTGCCAGAATGGGCTCTGCCACTCTGCTACCCTTGACAATGTGACCCATAACTAATGAATAGACAGCCAAGTGACACAGGTATTGTTGCAATGGCTTCCTGACATTAAGAAGATGGGGATGAATAAAGGAGAAGAAGGCCACAACCAAAGTTGTGTCAGACTGGACAGCAGGGTGTCTAGGGTGTCACCCATGGAACCCCAACTTTGAAGAATTCAGACGGCCATTCTATCTCTGGATTGGGGACCTTAATGTGACATGCATAAAACCCCATATTGGCTGAATTACAAAACAGAGATCTAGAGATCTCTTAAACACAGACAAGGCATGGTGGCACAGTGCTTAGTGATGCTTTGGCTACCAGGACCACTGAATGCCAGTGTGGACACTGCATGTTCTCTGTGGGTTTTTGGAGTTTTTTTTCTTTCCAAATTCCACCTTAACTAGTGACCCTAAACTGATTCACTGTGAGTGGGTGCCACCATTGGCGCAAGTGGCACCCCCTACTTCACAGATGCTTCCTGCCTCATGCCCAGTCCCTGCTGCCTTACACTGGACAAAGTGGCTACAAAAATGGACAGACAACAAGCAGCAGATGTTCAGGTTGTGCTGGCTGTTCAGATGTGAAGGTGATGAAGGGGTCAAGGAGACCCCCAGCTCTGCTCCATGGCACAAACTTGCATTATTCCACCTGGAGTAAACAGGATGATTGAAGATTTGGTTTCAATTATTCATTTGGTTTTCAGTTTCTGAAGGTCACAAACAATCTGCTGCCACTATCGATTGTGCGAAGGAAAGGTGGCGATGTCATCAAATATTTATTTACTGCTTGGAGTCCAAAGAAGGGCTCAAATGATAACAGCGGAGTGGGCCTTCCATGGAGGAGCAAAAGATATCAGCAAACACCATCCTAGTCAACAGTGACGTGGACAGTGACAATGAGGGGCCATTCAGGCTCTCGTTTTTCTGCATGAAAGCCATTGGCATGGAGGTGACATGTCCTCTGTGTGCCTGCCTGGTTTGCTTCTGTCTGAGTGTCCCAGATTTCCTGTCATACCCAGTGAGTGACTCTAAAGTGATGTTTCACATGGTGATGACGCTGACACATCACCTCAGCCTGACGATGGCATCACTGATAAGTCACCAACAGAAATGACTTGGCATTCCATCATTCAAATCAGCAGCTTCAGCACCAGCTGACGGGAAGCCTAAAAAATGGAAAGCCTGCCAACTATCCCCATTCTTGTCCTTCTGAGGACAGTGAGCTACCTTGAGCAGTAATGAATCCATTGGGTCAGCGCCAGCGGTTACTGCACATTGCCACACTGGAGTCAGTAGTGGGAGAAATAGAAGACCTACAGTCTGACTTAGCAAAGCACCGAGTGCCAGTGAGACCCAAAATGGACCCACTGGGCTCCTCTGAGGAGTTGTCGTAGAGTCTTGAGGCTGAGATCTAGAACCCAGTGGGCCAGTTGCAGTGTCAGTTGTCACACACGTGTGCATGGGAGGCAGCAGGGGGTCCAGCTAATGCTGAATTGCAGGTACAGGGGGTAATCAGGCGTCCCTCGTCCTCTTCCGGCTTCAGACCACGCCCCCTGACAACCTCACTTCCGCTTTTCCTCCAGATGACCCGCCTCTTCCTTTCCCTCAGCTATTATCCCCCCACCTTTGCTCTGCACTCAGTCCTTGTTGGTGACTCAGTCTTGATTGACTACTCGGCAGTTCTTTTCCTACAATATACGGGGTGGAACCCCAAACCTTTTTCTTTGTGTTTGTACAGAAAAGAAGACAGCTGAGGAAGACCACCACCTCTGACGCTGCACTACCACTTCTTCACTTGTTAAGGTCCAGCAGAGCTTTGGAAAAGCATCCTGGTTTGTATGGGCTCCTGAAGCTCTGGAATGTGTGGAAGATGGTGTTATCACTGGTGAAAGGCCGAGTGGGCAAAAGACAAGGCAGACCACAGTGGCATTACAGAGCAGTTGTAGAGCGAGAGCCTCAAACCTGAACTCTGAGACCAGGAACGCTGGTGGCACCGTCAGATCAGGAAGGAAGACAGCAGAGAGACCACCACCACCTCAAGGAGATCCATGCATACACCAGACAGATCACTGAACAGAAGTGCAGCATTTAACACCCTTACTGCATCACAAACTCGCATCACACTCGACATCTCACCCCACAACGCTGCGCTCAACATCCCTGCTGATGAGCCCGTATCACCCGGCTGCACAAGTACAGAGGGACAGCATGAAGAGCGGACTTGGGAGTGGTCACTGGGACAGCTGACCTCTATGAAACGGCGCCAACCCTTCTATCAGCTGTGGATGACTCCAGCAATGGGCCAAATGGGGTTTCGTATTGTGATGGCACTGCCAAGTTGCATTAGCCTGAGGATGCCATAAGTGAGGAGCTGGCATTCATTCACATAAATGAGCTGCTCCAGTTTTCAGTGGAGGAGCCCTGAAAACTGGTGAGCATGACTGGGTTGCATGATCTCCATTTTAGTAAAATCTACCAAATGAATAATGATTCCATTGGGTTGGCGCCGGTGATCACCACATGGCACTGCATCGGTGTTAGTGATGGGATAAACGCAAGACCTACAATCTGACTTAGCAAAGTGCCAAGTGCCAGTAAGACCCAAAATAGACTGATTAGACTCGACTAAGGAGTTGTGGGAGAACCTCAAGGCTCAGATCCAAGGCTTGGAGTGCCAATGGCTGCACCAGATCAGGAAGGAAGACAGCTTAGAGACCACCACCTGCCCCCTTATAATGAGCAGGTCAGCGTTTAACACCATCGCTGCATCACACCACACTTAGCATATTGATATGGAGGAGACATTTCAGCTTGTGATTTTTAAGGAATGTTCCAGTGCCAGTAAACTTGTTTAAACTTTGTCTTAATGGGTCACTGAGTGCAGACTGATGGGCAAAAAATAGCAAATGCATCCATTTAAAATTAAATCTACAACACCATAAAGGGCTCAGAAAGTGAAGGGCTTGGAATACTTTGGGAATCCACTGTATGTGTGGGCACAGGCTGGCGTAGGTATTTATGGAGGGTCAACCAAGAAGCACAGGTGCAGAATGGCTAGGGGGTCACCATAATGGCTGACAGGAAGGTATGTGAGGGTGCAGGGTAACTGGGTCAGAGGCCACCATCAGAGTCCAACAGGTGGCATCAAAGGCAGGAATGTGTGGACACCCACTGGGCAGAAAGCAAGTGCCTTTCATCCACCCTGGGTGGTCAGTGTCCTGCATTCTCCTCACACCACTCAGCAGCCACGCTAACTCCCTTTGGGGTCACCCATGATGTCAGCAGAGACTTGTAGGGACAATAGATTGACAAGTGTCACAGATAACAGGAAAGTAAAAAATGAGCAGAGAATTTAGTAAGGAAGTGAAGATGGAGGTGGGTGAGGAAAACCGGAGCTGGGCGGCAGCACCCTGTGGCCAGGAGTGACTTGTGTGTGTAAAGCCCGATGTAAGGTGCTATATACGATAAAAGAGCAAGAATTCACTCTAGAGTGGCATGTCAGTGGCACATATAGTTAACATTTTTTCATCCTGGGAGACTTCATGGACATTTTTTTTTTCAATGCTTTGGAAAATATTTCCACAAAACACCCGCGCAGGGCTATTTATAACTTCAAAGGAATGAAATGTCTAACAAAAGGAGGAGCGTTCCCATAAGCACATCCCAGGCTCACAGTAAAGCAAACGCCCGGGACCGCTGGCAGCTCTCTTTATCACTGACAACTGTAAACATTTCAGACACTTTAACCAAAACTCCATCTTGATCCGCTTGTGCCGTCTTCGGTTTGCAATGCTTGACCATAGAAGGTCTGGCTGGAGCGAGGGGCAAATGATGAAGCTGGCCAGGCTGCCCACTCCAACTGTACAAACTGGGATGCTTCAGGCAAACCCCACGCAGGGCTGGCAGTGCAGTGCAGTGGTTAAGGCTTTGGACTTCACACCCCAAGACTGAGGGTTTAGAGCCCACTGCTGACACTGAAGAACAAAAGAAGGGTAATGCATTGTTATCTCACTTGCCTTAGATATAACGAGAGAGAGAGACAGAGGTTAGGAGCGGGCACTGATACAGCGCATTGCTGCACCCACCACACAACAAACCAACTCAGGATCCCAGATTAGGACCCGAGTGCAGCCATGCAATGGGTGACACCTCAGCACCACACCAGTTCGGATGGATTGGAACAGTTGGAGGATTTTTATGGTGGCTGGAATGCCAATTCTGCCACCAAGCCCCAAGTTTTTCCCAGCAGGCTGGAGGGCCGACATGCAGGGCTGGATGCAGATTAACGTCATACCCAGGACGGAGCATAAAGGCGTTGTGAAAACGAGAGGAACATGCAGTGCAAATACCCTTAAACGAGAGTCTGCAATGTGCACTTTAATCCTAGGATGTGAGCTGTAAGTAAGTACTTTGTAAGTAAGTACAGAAATAAGGCCAGAAGCCATTGCTCCGGGAAACGTAACTTGGGGTGGAGTGGACAAGAGTTTAAGTGGCAGGACGATGAGGAAGAAAAATAATTGGGAGTGCTTTCTCGTTTACTCAGATATGGGGATGGATGTTTGAGGGGTGAACCGCAAGACAAGGATTGTATTTTTATATTATGTACATTAAAGAACCACCAATGACAAATCAAATTAATAATATATCGAACAATTATTATAAAAGTAAAGTTGAATAAATTGGACTCTGCAGCTGCATGAACAACAGGCAAAGTAACACTTCAGGTTAGCAGAATCGACGTTCTGTACCTATGTAATACTTGTAGTTGACGTAACTGAAAGTGTACTCAGGGTATCATGTTCACACACACACACATAGACACAAACACAGGCATAATTACAAAAATGGTATTTTCGGACTCGGGGAAGTCTAAAACTTCGAGATTCATCAAAATCTCGAAATCAAATTTTTGGACGATTACAATACTTTCGCTATACTTCATACGCAAGAAAGTAAAAAGGGAGAAAGGTAAAAGGTGTGGAAGGAAGGAGTCCTTTTTCTTTTGCCCCACTACCCTCATCTGTTGTATTTTTTTTTTTTATATACTTTGTTAATCACCAAGGGGAAGTTGTTCTTTCGCATAAGCTTTTTGGGGGGTCAGAGCGCAGGGTCAGCCATTGTACAGAGCACCTGGAGCAATTTTTCAGGTTAAGGGCCTTGGTCAAAGGCCCAACAGAATAGGATCCCTCCTGGCAGTGATGAGATCTCAACCTTCCAGACACCCGCGCACAGAGCCACCACTGTGCCCATATTTTTGCCCTTCTTTTGGGTTGGGGGAACTGCAAGATGGCACCCAAAGGCCACAACAGTCATTCCTCATTATTGGAGTCTAAAATGTTCCTGAAAACGTGTCGGAGAATTAAAATGTACATATCAAAAACACAATTTTCCTTTATTTTACATTTTTAAAAAGTGGCTCCCTGGCCACCACTTATTTCTACAAATATCCCTTTTTGACGTGAACAGAAGGTCTTCGATTCAACAGCTTGATCTCAGTGGTGTGTGCTTCACTGTCAGGCACAAGAAGATTTTCTGATAATGGTGTATTTAAAACACACATCTCAAACGTTTACGACTGGACACTGACCTGGTCATGTGACAATGCTGGGGTGAGATTTTGTTTCATGGATGCTTTGATGTCATTTTCTGTTATTCAGTGTGGCTCCTCATTAAAGCCCCTTGCATAAGGAACTTTGTTATCTCCAAGAAAAAGAGATTATAAAACCTTCTCGGCCATCACTCCAAACTCCACAAGGTGAGTACCAGACACAGAACTGAACGTGTGGGTGGGTGGAGTGTCATAAACGACTCTAGTGGTCCGGATCATTTTGTTAATCTTCATCATCGCCAGACTGGTGGTAAGGCAGGAGTGGAGTGACCTTGGCGTCCACACAGCAGCTAAAGTCTGCCCAGTGCGCCTGAGGTCTCATGTCTGCTGACTTGACCCTACACTCCCTCATGTCAGCTCATATTTATGTTCTGCCTGTCCCTTTGGGGTCTTAGACCGATCGTTTGATCTCTAACCCTGCCAAGCTGCTCGTGCCCAAGTCAGGAGTCACCCAGTGATGCTTTTCACCCAGGGCTCGAGTCTTTCCTCATGACTCCTGGCGGGAGTTGCTGTGCCTCATCTCCTCAGAGCCGTGGCCCAGCATCTTTCCAGACAAAAGAACAATAAAAGCTGCTTTTGTTTTGCAGCCTGGTTGGTCCTCAGACATCCTGCAGATGGTCTTCATTACGATCGGGGGGATTGGGGAGGGGTGGGCTTTAATACCTTGAAGTGAAGACGAGGCTCTGAGTCACAAAGCATTTCTAACAATCCAGAAACATCTCTACAGGCTCAACAGTACTTGTCATCTCATGTTGCGTTCACTACGCCAGGGCCCCGGAGCAAGCGATGCCCATTCTGGCTGGCAGATGTCCTCTCCTGACCGAACATGAGATGCGGAGGAAATGCCTGACTAATTGCATCGATTAGTGAAGGTCCTCGCAGCTGCAGGAGGTGGCAGCGTGAGTGGGTCCCAGTGCTCCAAGTATTAGGCCAGACCTGCTGAGTTCACTTTTGGACGATTTTACAATCGCACTCTGTGTTTGCCTTTTGTTAAATGAGGATACAATGAAACAATGCCGGAGTGAGGGTGAGTAAGGACAGACACGTCACCTGGGGAACGAAATCTGCTGACCAGAGTCAGTTACCTGGCATGACCTGATGACTAAGTGAAGAGCTTTGTAAGATCTAGTGACCCAGATTCAGTCACGTGTGGTGACCAAATGTATCTGGCTAGCCGACAGTCACTGGCCTGACCTACCATAGGATCTGCTGAGCTGGGTGTAGTCACCTATGGTGATGAAATGTATCAGATCAGTACCTGCTCACCTGGAGTGACCACCTGTGTAAGGTCTGGAGTCCCAAAGTCACTCACCTGTGGTAACCAAATCTCTTTGATCAGCTGACCAGCACTTGTTCACCCTGCCAGCCTGATCTAATGTAGGATTTGGTAAGCTGGGCTGAGACACCTATGGTGCCTACATGTATTTTATCAATGGGCCAGCACTTATTCCCTTGGAGTGAGCAACTGTGTTATATCTAGTGAGCCAAAATCACTCAACTATGGTGACCAAATGTATCTTTCAACACCCCAGAATGACTGTCAAAAAAAGATTTTAGAAATGATGGTAAATTAAATAAAAATAAAACAAAATCACACAGTAACACAAGTACTAATATCATTTGCTGTGACATGTGAAGTTTGGCTCCAGTACATCCAGTGATCATCGTTTAGAGGTTTCTACATCTTATATGGGGTCCACCTATGGTCAGCACAGCTCATTGGATTGATTAAGAAAGGCACACACCTGAATAGAGAAGGTCCACCAGTTGATCAAAAACCAAGCCATGAGGTCAAAAGTAATGCCTGCAGGGCTTAGAGATAGGACTGTGTTGAGGTTCAGATCTGAGGAAGGCTACAAAAAAAACTCTTGCAGCACTGAAGGTTCCCAACAGCACAGTAGCCTGCAGAATTCTTAAATGGAAGAGGTCTGGAACAACCATGACGTTTCCTAGAGTTGGCTGCCTAACCAAACTGGGTACTCGTGGGAGACGGCCATGAAAGAGAGGTGACCAAGAACACGATGGTCACTGTGGCTGAGCTCTGGAGAACCTGGAGTGGAGATGGCAGAAGGCCGACCCTCACTGTAACACCCCATTAATGTTGGCTTTATGGCTGAGTAGCCACATCTGAAAGCCCACATGGAGTTTGCTAACAGGCATGTAAAGAACTCTCAGATTATGAGAAACGAGATTCTCTGGTCTGACAAAACCAAAATTAGTGTCACGTCTTGAGGACAGCAAGCACCATTCATCACCTGTGCAATAATATTCTAACAGTTGTGAGAGGTCATCCCCCAGGCACAGGCAGACAGACGCTGAATGTCCAAAAAACACACACTATTTATTTACAAAAATGTCCTGCACACAACACAGTGCTCTAATCTGTCTAAAGTCAGTCCCTTCCTTCCTTCACTCTTTGTATTTCTTCCACCTTTACTCCTCTCCTCCCAAGCTTCATCTTCCTCCTCCCAACTCCGGCTCCCAAGTGGAGAAAATTGGCCTCTATTATAAGCACTAGGATGTTTTCCAGGTGCTCCTTGACGATCTTCCGGCAGCACTTCCTGGTGTGGTGGAAGTGCCACATGAGCACCCGGAAGCACTCCGGGTGTCCCTGGAATTCCTTCTGTCAGCACTTCCGGGTGTAGCAGAAGTGCTGACGTCTAGGGCTCGACAATCCTGCAGGGCACCCCCCAGAGGTGACCACGAGCCCCAATAGGGTTGAGCTTCTATGCTCCATTCCCGTGGCTCCCATACAAACCAGGGCGGCTGCCCACTCGTGGCCCAGGGAAGGTATAGTCCCTTTCCAGGTCCTTCCAGGCGTCCTGGCTGGGCATTGCCTCCAGTTGTCTGCCACACAGTGAACCATGATGGTGGTGGCAGTGTAAGGAGCAAAGTACAGAAATATTCTTAATGAAGCGCTCTGGACCTCTGACTGGACTAAGGGTTCACCTTCCAACAGGACAAAGCAATGCCAACGTAGTATTGGCTTTGGGACAACTCTAGTGATGTCATTGAGTGGCACAGCCAGAGCCCTGACTTGAACAGAATCGAACATTTGTGGAGAGAGCAGACATTAGCCACCCACCGACAGTCTCGATCCAACTGGACAGAACTTGTGAGGATCTGCAGAGAAGAATCTCAAAAAAAATCCCCAAATCCAGGGATGCCAAGCTTGTCATAACAGACCCAAGACGACCCCTGGGTGGAATTGGCATCAGTAAAGGGTCTGAATATTTGTAATAAAAAATTCCTAAAAATGCTCTTTTTGTTTTATGATTCTGGGGCATTGAGTGTTGCTTGATGAGTGAACAAAAATAAATGTAAATGATTTAAGCAACAGACCTCAGCATAAGAAAATACTTTGCGTGTCTACTGTACAAGGCACTTCCAAGGAGACTGTGATGTCAGGACCCCTCATGTATCTCCCGTGACTATGACTCTGGTCTTTCCCCGCTTATGGTATTCTGACCTTTGCCGGTTTTCCAGCTCTGCCGGCTCCTTTTATTCTTTTCACTTGTAACATTTCTGCCTTTTCATCAAGCCCTAGGTGATAAAGTGTCTTAGCTGCCAGTGCCCCTTATTGGCTATCATAACATGGCAGCCTCCACACCAGTGCCATCTCCCGGCTTGGCACACAGGTATGGAGAGGCCACTGTCACGTGGAAAGCTAAAGATCTGCCAGATGTATGGAGCCTTTTGCACCCATGGCCAATGCCCAACATAAAAAGAATGTGGTAGAGCTGCCACGTGGTTGCACTGTAGATAGATGGACAGATACTTTATTAATCCCAAGGGGAAACGCACATACTCCAGCAGCAGTATACTGATAAAGAACAATATTAAATTAAAGTGATAACAGTGAAGGTATCGCAGATAGTGTAGTGGGTCAGATGACACAGGTGCTGGTTTAAAAGCTTTATCAACTCAGGAATTAATGACCCACCTCCATAAATCACAAGGGCCTTCAAATGGACCTCAGCACCTGATACCCATGAAGCTGAGGGAGGCCTGCTGCCACTGCTTTTTTTGACACACTGAACTTTTTTTTTTTTTTTTAAGCTTCAGAGCCTCTGAATGCCAAGCTGCCATTCACAACAGATGGTGGCCTAAAGGATTCAAACAAAACAACAAAATAAATGAGCAAAGGAGAGGCTCTGAAAAAAATTCTGTCAGTTTCTAAAGGCTAGGGTGGCAACTGAAGCTTTAATGTTTGAGAATGGCACCCTGTCCAGGTGCAATGTCAAATAAAGGATGTCTGCGTTCTTTCAGTTCTAAATGGCCCAGAATGAAGAAGGGTGCCCAATGACAAATGAGGGTTCTGTTCAGGGTTGGCTCTTGTCTTGCACCTGCTGCGGAGATGGATACCAGCCGCCCTGAACTTGGTAACAACAGCAACGTCAACTACTACATTTCTAGGACACATTTTCATACAAAGAGCGTAGTTCAAGATGAACACAATTAGCAAAGCAGGTGAAAATGAGGCAAAAATAGCAAAAAAAAAATTAACCAAGGCAAAATGTCATGGGTAGAGTTGAACATTTGGGCTTTGGGTAGGGTGCCATAAAAAAAAAAAAAAACAACAGTCATACTGCTATATATGTACTTCCATCACATCCCAAGTCACATATCACTAATTTTTTTTACTCTGTATTTAAAATAACCTTGGATTTGTGAAAGGCACTCAATAAATGTAACTTATTATTATTAATTGTTCATAATAGAAAGGCACAATATAACCTAAATCTCACTTATGATAACACATTTCAGACTTTGAAATTGTGAAAAAGTACACAAGTTCTGTTCATGGCCCCAGATCTTTTACGTTTGTTTGCCCACCTATTGTACTTGTAGCTATATACACACTTCCTTATTTTTATTTATTCGGCCCACACCTTTATCCAAAGCGACTTACAGCATTTGAAATACAGTTGGTTCCATTGCTTTTCTTTCTCCAGTTGGAGCACAGGAGGGTGAAGAGACTTGCTCAGGGTCACGCAGTGTCAGTGGTGGGATTCAAACCGACAACTGCAGGGTCTGAAGTCCAAAGCCTTAACCGCTGCACCACAATGCCTGAAATGAAAAAAGAATGCGTGGCAGAATATTAAAGGAGTTCAGAAGACATGCAGGTTAGCTGGACTGGCAATGCTCACCTGGCCCCTCCGATATGTGTGTCTGTGTTCACCATACCATGGGCTGGCATCCTGGCCTGGGATTGCTCCTGCCTTGCACCTGATGCTTTCTAGGATAGGCTCCAGCTTCCCTTTATTCCTGCCCTGGATAAGTGGGTTTAGAAAATGGATGGATTAAAGAAACAATAGAGCCTTTTCAACTTTTCATTCACTTCACCATTTTGATATATTCTGTCAAACTGGTATGTCTGACGTCAGCACGGCCAGCTCTACCATTAAAGTGAACTAGGCAGTTGCCCAAGGTGGCAAAATATAGCGAGTGGCATTTTATACACAGAGAGACTCCGACTTGTGAACACTCTGATGTCTGAGTTCTCATTCATCGGGTAAAACGGTAACTAACACGGGAACAAGACAGACAGGCGAGCACACACACCACGCAGGACGGGCAGGTTGGATCCCTCAGACGTGTCGACCTGCAGAGCCACAGCACCTGACGTCACTGCAGGTCTACGCCCACTGCTTCAGAGCGGAAGTGACATCACCGCATGTCCAGACCAGCCGTTTGTTAATAAACATTTATTTGTCGTCACAGTCGGACAGATTGACGGGGTAACCACGCTGACCCCCAATCTTAACTGCTTATCTCACATTAACTTCCATTCTAGACCTGCCGGCGTAGACCCGCGGTGACGTGTGGTGCTCTGGCTCAGACGGCGCTGTCAGGATTTCGGGTTTAACATCCCAACTCAGTACCAGCAGATCGCTAATCCTCCCCGCTATTAGGGACCATGCGGAACGCCACCCAAAACAACAACATAATCAAGCCTGCGGCTGCTAACCACCTGGGCAAGTCGCGCGTGGCCACCTGCGCATGCGTGCACAACTCACCTGGCCCTACGTCTGGCGCGATTCCTCTTCCCGCTCGTGGATCATCAGGGCTCCCGCCTTTTCGTCCTCCGTCGACAGCCGGTCCTCCTCCTCCTCCTCCTCCTCCTCCTCCTCACACAGGCCGCTCCACCTGGTCACCTTTCGGAAACACCTGACCTCCTGTCCTCTCCCTCGAAATAAGGGGTGCGCGGCCCCTGGAAAGCCGTGGATGATTCTAGAGAGTTCGCTGGCAATCAACTGGCTGGAAGCGCTGAACGCCGCCCGGCATGACAGCAGCAGGTACCCAGTCGACGTGCGGATATTACGTTCTTTTATATTATTACAAATGTTTTTAGTATTAATGTGCCTAATTTGTGAGGTTCGTGATAATTACAGACACACGTGTGGTGTGACGTAACGCAGCAGTCAAGCGTGTGTATAAAGCGCATCAATGGAGGATATCGCTGATGAACTTGGGGTTCGCGTAGTTTTATCAGTGGAGAGTGAACGAGCCTAAGCATCTGATTTAAAATAAATTGTTTCAGTGTTCACAAACATGAAGCCAAGCAGTTTTGAGTTTCGGTGACTGGTGTTTGGATGGCTGGAAACACTTGAATGGTCAACTTCAGGCCCTGAGCACAATGAAGAGCAAGTAGAATTTCTGTATCCATCCATCCATTATCCAACCCGCTATATCTTAACACAGGGGCACGGGGCCCTGCTGGAGCCAGTCCTAAGCAACACAGGGCGCAAGGCAGGAAACAAATCCCGGGCAGGGCACCAGCCTACCGCAGGACACACACACCCAGACACCAAGCAGAATTTAGGATCGCCAATGCACCAAACCTGCATGTCTTTGGACTGTGGGAGGAAACCCACACAGACACGGGGAGAACATGCAAACTCCACACAGGGAGGACCCGGAAGCGAACCCAGACGGGTCTCCTTACTGGGAGGCAGCAGCACTACCACTGTGCCACCGTGCTGCCAATTTCTCTATTTAGTTGTTTAATTAGTTGGCCGACGGGACGGTCCTGATCTGGCCGTGTCCTCTCTGCCCCCTAGTCATTCTTGTGTTTTCTGTCCAGGGTCTTACAGTTTTATACTTCACGAGGTGTCGCAGAGGTGGTTCTTCAATTCAAAAGTGCCAGCCCTGTTTGTGGACTACGTGCCGTTTCAGCGGCCATTGTTTAACAACATTTTTATTACAAATACATGTATGTGGGATGCTGTAAGCGTATCAGTGGGCGACCAGACGTGTGGATTAAGTGACATGAAATGGAGAACGTTTCACAAACGTTTTGCTGTTGTTTTAGACTTGTATTGTATCTGACACTTTGTTATCAATGTCCTCCATTAAAGCACAAGATCACATCTTTTTTCCCCCGTTGTTACTACAAACTTCATGGGGTGAGTAACATATGAAAACTGTGTCAACTTGGGGTGGAGGATCCCTTTAAGTGGATCTCGGTGGCATTGACTATCGAGACTGAGGGTTAATGAAACGATACACACAGACAGACAAGTTGTATGGTGGACAGCAGGACTTTAAAGACCTTCAGATCTCAACTTGGTCTTGTTTTGGAGGCGTGAGGTGAGCTGTTGAGCTGAATTGCCTGTTCTTGTCACAGTTACTCTAATAAGGGAGGCAGAGACGGCAGGGGCAGCGTACAAAAAGTGCAGTTACTACATGCATAGTTCAGCAATTCCAAAAAGTGCACTTGAGTTTAAATACTTCAATAAATAAGTGAATAATAAAAGCACATGAAAAAAAATCCTTACAAATGAATTCTGCCAACACTCCTCAAAAAACTCTTTAAAAAGGGGGACCAGAGGGTGTGTTCAACTACAGAGGGATCACACTACTCAGACTCCCTGAAAAAGTCTATTCAGGGGTCCTGGAGAGGAGGGTCCGTCAGATAGTCAAACCTCGGATTCAGGAGGAACGGTGTGGTTTTCATCCTGGTCGCGGAACAGTGGACCAGCTCTTCACCCTTAGCAGAGTCCTGGAGGGTGCATGGGAGTTTGTCCAACCAGTCTACATGTGTTTTGTGGACTTGGAAAAGGCGTTTGACCGTGTCCCTGTGGGGAGTACTCTGGGAGTATGGGGTACCGGGCCCCCTGATAAGAGCTGTTCGGTCTCTGTACAACCGGTGTCACAGCTTGGTCCACATTGCTGGCAGTAAGTCGAGCCCGTTTCCAGTGAGAGTTGGACTCCGCCAGGGCTGCCCTTTGTCACCGATTCTGTTCATAACTTTTATGGACAGAATTTCTAGGCGCAGCCAGGGTGTTGAGGGGGTCCGGTTTGGTGGACACAGGATTGGGTCACTGCTTTTTGCAGATGATGATGTCCTGTTTGCTTCATCAGGCTGTGATCTTCAGCTCTCTCTGGATCGGTTCGCAGCTGAGTGTGAAGCGGCTGGGATGAGAATCAGCACCTCCAAATCCAAGACCATGGTCCTCAGCCGGAAAAGGGTGGAGTGCCCTCTCAGGGTTGGGGGAGAGATCCTGCCCCAAGTGGAGGAGTTCAAGTATCTTGGGGTCTTGTTCACGAGTGAGGGAAGAATGGAGCGTGAGATCGACAGGTGAATCGGTGCGGTGTCCACAGTGATGCAGGCTCTGCATCGGTCTGTCGTGGTGAAAAAGGAGCTGAGCCGTAAGGCAAAGCTCTCAATTTACCAGTCGATCTACGCTCCTACCCTCACCTATGATCATGAGCTATGGGTAGTGACCGAAAGAACGAGATCACGAATACAAGCGGCTGAAATGAGTTTCCTCCGCAGGGTGTCTGGGCTTTCCCTTAAAGATAGGGTGAGAAGCTCAGTCATCCAGGAGGAGCTCAGAGTAGAGCCGCTGCTCCTCCGCATCGAGAGGAGTCAGATGAGGTGGCTCGGGCATCTGATCAGGATGCCTCCTGGACGCCTCCCTGGTGAGGTGTTCCAGGTACGTCCAACCGGGAGAAGACCCTGGGGAAGACCCAGGACATGCTGGAGGGACTATGTCTCCCGGCTGGCCTGGGAATGCCTTGGGATTCTCCCGGAAGAGCTGGAAGAAGTGGCCGGGGAGAGGGAAGTTTGTGCCTCTCTGTTCAAGCTGCTGCCCCCGCGACCCGAACTCGGATGGGCGGAAGAGGATGGACTCCTCAAAAAAATGGTGTCAGGATAGGCTAGGCAGCACTCAGCAATCCCCAGAACAGGAGCTTCCTGTTGTGTGTGTGGAGTCAGCATGTTGTCTCCGTGTATCTCGCATGAGCCTCAGCTATGTTGGTCTCACCCCGACTCTCATGTGCTGTGTTGAAGCTGTGAATTAAGACTCGCCAGTGTGAAGCTGGCATGTTCTCCCCTTGTTCCTGTAGGTTAGGTGAGCTGGGTGGACGTGTGTGATGGAGCGTTGCAGTGCACTTGCATTTCATCTCTGCCTTGTTCTTGGAATCCATTATGAAAACATCTAATGACATTTCTGTAAACGGATGGGTGGGCTATACTGGGAGACCTGGTGAGGCCCATATGGTCTTCTCTTGCCCTTTTGTACAATTTTTTTATTCTAGAAATGATTATGAACTTAAGAATGTGGGTAGTCTTGCTGCCTTGTAGTTCCAGGGACTGGGGTTAAGGTTCAGTTGGCTCTTATTTGGCCCAGAGTGTGTCTTGTGACAGACTGCCATCCCTTATAGATTGTGCATCCACCATTAAGTCACAGGCTCATTAGTGTTTTTTTTATTTTTGGCACCTCAAGCTTGAGACTGATTGTGTTCAGTGGACTGACATCATTTTAAGGTTTATTTCCATGAATTGTGTCTGAAGCTCCTTGTATAAAATAAAGATGGATGGACTTTTTATTTTAAGGCAGCAGCCATCAACCACGTGAGCTGCTTGAGCCGCCACCATCCATCTACCCTACAATTCTAAGGCAAAGCAAAAACATTCTGGTAAACCCACGACAAGACAACAAATGAGAGGCATCGATGGAAGCAGGCTTACCCATGCCCACAGAGGGCACACACACACACACACACGCACAGAGCTCTGTCCCAGTCCCGCTGACACCTCACATTTCTCTCATGTCTGTAGGATTCACATGCTGCCCAAATGGCCTCACTGTACAAACTTGGCATTTTTTTTCTTTGTAAACGTGTTTGCTTGGCACTCATTAATGCGCACCCTTTGAAGTGCCAAAAAGATGTCGGTTCATTCTTTGGGCTGTCAGCCAAGGCTTTAGTCGAGTCTGTGTTTTCAGCCAGTTCATCACACCATGCAAATTTCCATTCTGAAGCATCAAATAAACTAATCATCCCTTTATGCAGCCTGTCATAAGTGACAAGAAGAGCAGAGGCGCGGCGGGGAGTCCCGTGCCACGCTGGGCCTTTTGTTCTGCCGACAGCTTCTTCCCTCCACACGAGGAGACGCTCCAAAAGGGGGAAGAAACAACATTAGGGGATGGCTGAATAAAACTGGTGCCACTCCAAAACCAACATGCCGTGCTCTGCTTGCAATACTCTTTCTTTTGAATTCAGAAACCACTGGCTCTGTCCTTTTTCGTGCCAGCCAGTATGCCAAGATCTCTGTACTTGCAGGTGAATATATTGTTAGATGTCACAGCCGGAAGGGTAGAAACACTTGGGCGAATGCGGGGCACCAAGTGGGTGCGCCCACCCTCAGAGTTCATGAAGCAGTTCCTGTGTTTGGAAAGGCTGCCCAGGTTTGGTCTGTTATGGTCAGTGCTGTGTGATGTGGGTCATGTGAAAAACGTCTGTGGAAAACAGGAAACAAATTGTCACGTAATGAAGGAAAGATTTCAGATTTTGATTTAAAAAAAAAAAAAATCGCAGTCCTTTCTGAACGCATGTTTTCACTTTGTCATTATGGGCTATTGAGTGGAGACTGAGGGGCAAAAATCTCGGATATAGCCATTTAAATTTAAATCTACAACACAATAAAGTGTGCAGAAAGTGAAGGAGTATGAATACTTTCTGAATACTCTGTATGTGTATTGAATACAGCAGCACATATGGAAACTGAAATGTTCTGATTCCATGATGTGCCACATGTGAATGAAAAAGTGGGGACTGAGTTGCAGTGTGAATGTAAAAACAAGCCTGTGAACAAAACTGAAACATTGGGCAAAAATCAGAGTTGAGTTTACAATGCTAAGGGACGAAAAACCGTAACCGTATTGTTCTGATGGGGTTTGGAATGCCAAGGAATTCTGAATTTGAAGTCTATTTTGGTGGATCTGTCAAAAGGTCAACTTTATTTTCATTTTTGCTGTGACGTCATTTTGAGACACGTTGTTTCCCTTGTTGACTATTCTCAGAATTCTTAGTGAGGTACTCGTTTGTGACGCTGTCCTTTTCCTATCACTTTCATAAAAGAAACTTACTTTTTATTACTTCCAGTGGATGAATCCTTGCCTTGAATGTTGACTCAGATTTTTCTTGATCATGCTCTAGTTTGTGTAAAAGATCGGTATTTGATTTTTGGTATTTATCTTAGGCTGTCCCAACCTCCACATCTTCCAGTCATGATCATTTATTTTACTTTACCGTATATAAATGAACCATTCCCTAACAAAATCTTTGTTAAGTGAGTTTCAAGGACATGATCATAAATCCAGAAGCTTGCTCACCATGTGCTGCATGATGCCATCTCAAATAGTGCTCCAATGGGGACGTCGCATGCACTGCTATTTGATCTGATGACTCATAGAATGAAAATATATCAAAATGGCAGTGATCACGGCAGACAGATATTTACAAAATGGTGCCATGATTATGTCACCAAAATAACTTGAAAATTTCACAACTTTAAAGCCAAAAACTTATACGTTCTGTATATTTTTTATGGAAAACCAAATGTAAGCAAGTTACAAATGAATTAAAAAGGGTTTGGCTGGCATGGCTGTTGCAGAGCAGAGTTGGAAATTGGCATGCCACAAGGGCACGAATTGAAACAAATGGACCAGGGGATCATTAGTCTTAAAACAAGTGTCAGTCAAAGAAGCCAAACATATCAAAAATCAAAGTCAAAAATTCCACACAATGTTCTGGTCCAAAGCTGAAGTAAATCGCTAACTACACACAACAATCCAAAAGTTTGGGATGCTACTGATGGAGCACCTCCATCTTAAATATCATCAGGTTAATGACCTCAGGCTGTCACAAATACCAAATCTACATTGATTCATTTCATTCTTGGCCATTGTACTACTCCCTAGGCACACTCACTGCATGACCAGCACATATTTGACTGTTTCCATTCAGGAGAAGAAGCTGAGCAGCTGATGAAGTCAACCAAAAATGTCTGAGTTGTGTGCCAAGTGACAGAGCCCAGACACGTCTATGTGCAGCGTGTTGAAACACATCTTCTTCTTCTTCTTCTTCTTCTTCTTTTTGACTCTCCATACTTAATTTCGAAGCCAGGCAAACCAACATCTACTGCCTAGGTTGCCTCTGCAGTGGGTGAAGTGTGAATCAGTTTCCCATAGACCCCCATTACAAACATTGGGTCAGCTAGAGGAGACCAGGAACAGTGCAAGTGGAATTGTTGGGGTCACCTTCATGGTGCTGCGTCTTACAACAGCCTGTATGGGGTCCTTTCCTCTTCCACCTTAGATATTTCCTCCTAACATTTTCTTTCTCTTCATTGGAGTTCAATATGGTGTGTAGAATATAGCAACCTAAGAACAATGCAAAGTCAGCCTTTATGAGAAGAGACACCTAGAACTGGGGCAGAGGAAGTGGTTATTATGGAGAGGAGCCAGAAATGACATGGTCGGTCGGTCGGTCGGTCGGTCTATCTAAGGACTAATTGTACAAGTAGATGAGTTGGTCAGACTAGTAAGCCTTGCCAGGGTCAAAGTGAAAGTGAGATCCTGCTGCCGCCTCAACCCTACCCAGCCACTTTATGTACTGGGGGGCATGGGTTGGGGGGAGCATTTATTTTAATGACATTATACACTGGGATGCCCACCCACCAACTGTCAGAGTGGGGGGTTACATTTGTGTATAGGTGTGTCCTGTTTGGTGATTGTTAAATGTTAGGCTGCTTTAAGTTGGCCTGCTTTCACAAGAAGGATGCACTCCTGAGGCCTGTGTAGTGTTCAAGGTCTGGATGTCTGTGGGAGACCACCAGATTTGTATATTAAAGGGGTGGCAAAGTCAGACTGGTCATTTTAAGGCACTTTAAAGCACCCTGTTACAAATAGGTCTGAAAGTGCTCTTCTTTGTCTGGTCTATCAGGGTTTAATGAATTAATTTCAATAAATATTTTATGTATCTATTATTTGGTTTCACTGTGTGTAATCTTGTTCTCTTATGGTTCTTGTGTTTTGTGGGAGGACCCCCAAAAAAGGCGGGGCCCCCAATCAATCACTGTTAAGGGACCACCCCGAGACTTATAAAGGCATGCTGGGAAAGTGAGTTCCTTGTGATTCATTTAAGTGCACTTTAATGGAACTGAGAGCTGCCTTGGTAAGTTTTGCCTTCTTGTTAATTTTGAATTGCACTGCCCTTGGATTGCTGTATTGGAACTTGGATACTGTGGATGGCGACTTAGGAAAATCTTTTTGCTTTTTTTGGAATATTTTGCTAATTTTTTCTACATTCTTTGTTAATAAGTGACACTTTTATAAAGATTCCTTTGGCAGGCCTTTTTTTTTTTGCACAAGCCAGAGTTTGTTGTTTATCCTCTCCCTTGTGGGTAATTTTAAATATTTTTGCACTTTTGAGACCAAAGCCCCTTGTTTGATCCTGTTCTATTCTTTGGCTGCATCTTTTCTTCTGGATACTTAGTAAAAACTATTGTGCTGCCAAATGTCACCCAGGTCCCTGCTTCTCTCTTTGCCACCTATCAGCCCAAAGGTCTTGTGGCCTCTTTCCATGGCCTCTCTGTGTTTCTCCAGCTGAATTGTGGGTCAGGCTGTGGGTTTGCACATTTCCTTAGGGTCCACGTGGGTTTTTCTCTGTCCGTTCATCTCACATTGCTGTGTGGTGACTTGGACCCACACGAATGAGCGTACTCTGTGATGATGCGATGCCACCTACAGGACTACCACCTGACTTGAAGACTCTTTGGCCATAAAATTGGATTACGCAGGTTCAGTAAACAGATGGACATATATGCCCAGTCATGAGCCATATTGGTGAGTAAATCCTTACCAACTGAGCACCTGGCATTGCCATATGCCATAAAGACAAGAGCCCAGTCCTGTTTTCCTCTGCTTCAGGCAATGCCTTCTGTCCCTACCTAACATAGCGCCTTGTGTTTTGACATGATCTGACCTATGGGTGCAATGGTATCCTGCTCACCTCCATGTGGGTGCCAATGCGCCAAGTAGCTCTGCTTCCCATTAGCCAGGCATTTCCAGAGCACAGTCGGGCTCAGCCGTTAGCTATTTAGAGAGATGATGGTGTGTTTCTCTCTTTTACGCCTTTCCGTTTTATTGTTGATGAATGGCTAAAACAGATGTTTCGTTATCTTTGAAGACAGCAGCAGACAAGTGTGATAAATTGGCCAATTACTGGCTGAAATAATCAGCAATGTGGAAAAATATGAAAGGCCGGAGCAAGCTGTTTTCAACTGATGGGGGGGTGGAGGTGGTGACCGGGGATTACCTGTCGTCACCATATGTGACATACAGTGAGCATTCACCTGGTCACTTGAATGTCTGCCAGGTTCTGCTGAGACAAGGGGGATAAAGCCAATGGTGGGCCTGCACAGGCCATTGGTTCAGATCACTTGATCCTTATGTAGCGTTATGGGGGCTCACATAAATCTACAAGTATAAAGTTAACCAACATGAACGCACATCTAGTAAAACTGAATCAACCTAATGTGTCAAACATTGCATCCCAGTTTGGTCTGCTTGGCCCCCTTCTTTTCATTTGTCTGTGGACTCCCAAATGAATGACTTGCTAGGCGGACACGTTGAACTCCAGCATGGAAAACCCACATTTGTGCACTTGGCAGACGTACAGCATCTTCAAAGCACCAGTGGATGAGATCAGCCATTCACAGTGTGTGATGCTCCCTGGGGTGCCCAAGCCCAACTGCGCTGTAGCTGAAGAGCTGGCGCGGCCAGAGCCCCAAAAGGAGGATGGTGTTTATGTGAAGAAAATGTCCAACAAAGATACCTCATCACGCCAACCTTCTGTACAGTAACCCAGTGTGGAGATTCATGTTCTCCTCGTGTTCCACAGTTTGTAGACACCTCCAAGCATGCCTGGTGTGAGCAAATGTGCTCTGTAATTCCTGCCATTCTGTCCAGTGTTTGGAATAAGTGGGTTAAGAAAACCAAGGTAGGGTTAGATGGTCGCTCACAACGTGATGCTCTTGCTTTGCACTTCCATGTGTTTTCAGACCTACTTGATCTAAATCAAGATATTCGGGAGCCACCACCTGTCCCAGTGGGATTGGGTGCAAGGCAGAGCTAACTTCCACAGAAATAAGCAGGCCAGTCAATGCCTCAGACTTGCTCTTGTCTTTTGTGATTACCCTTGACGTCTGTCTCTGACTGGCATGACAGCCATTTTGAGCTCTTCAAGAAGACTTCAAGAACCTTGTCTTCATCAGAGGACAACATTTCAAAAAACACTCAACATGTTTATAGGTGTTAGGGTCCTTAATGTCTCGTGTACAGAGTCCAGCCAAACTCTGACTTGCGCAACACGCTCCTACTCGTGGAGCTTTCTTTTGTTAGTGAGTAGGGTTACCTGACCTCCTCACTTGTGTCTTCATTACCTGAAGTAACTAGTGTACCTTGAAATGATGGTGCCCCTGATCACATCGCCCTCTGGTGTCTAAAGTCTTGTCACTGATGGCATCCCCAATTATACAGCACCCCAATGTGTCTGAACTCTGCTACTGATGGTTCCCTTTTGTCACTCATGGTATCTGCAAGTACACTGCCCTCTAGTGTCCAAACTTTTCTACTGATGGCATCTTGAACTTTGTCACTGATGACATCACCATCTTTTGTGTGAACTGCATTATCCTTGACTGCATCGCCCCCTAGTAAGCTGACCAGATTTTCATGGTTACAAAACGGGACACAAATCATTAATCCAGTGTGTGCGCTAGACGCAGATTACATTGAAGAGCATTCCTCTGTGGAGGTTTATAGCAGGGTTTACAATAGGACATTTTCTTACATTCCGGGATGCTATAAATAAAATGGGACACGATACATAAAAATAGGACTGTCCTGGGAAATACAGGACAATTCTAGAAAATATGGGACACTTGGTCAGCTTACCTTCTAGTGTCTAAACTCTTGTTACTGATGATATCCCTGACTACATAGTCCTATAGTGTCTGAAATCTGTCACCGATTATACCCCTGATTATAGTGCCCCCTAGTGTCTGATCTCTCTTACTGTTGGATTTCCCATCTGCATCACCCTCTACTGTATAAACTTTGTTACTGCCATCAGTATCCCTGACTGTGTCGACTATTGTGTCATTCTAGGGTCTGCACTCTGTCCCAATTACAGCGCCCTTTAATGTCTGAAATGTATTTTAGGTTTACATTGAGGGTGTTAAATTCCTGGATGGCCTCAGTGGCTGCAGGTTTTGATTTCATTCACTTTCTTAATTAATACCCAGTCACTGGTGCTAATGGAGGAGACATCTTTTGCCTTCATTTTCATTGACTTGTGTTTTAAGATTCAGACGTCCTTAGCCCCTGTGCACTCCTGTTGGTTTCTGGGAATTGAAGTCCTCTTGGAACTACATTGGCATAAATGACTTGACCTCATACAGATGGAATGTGCCACTTGATTGGACAAGGGTATTACCTTCACTGGCCCAGCTTAACACCTTTGTGCCCTGCTGATTGGCTAATGAAAAGTACATTACTTTGAATCAGGAGAGGCAGAAAAGACCCCCTTAGGCTCTCTTGGCAGATGTCCCACGGCACCAACAGATAACTGACAATCAGTAATTTATACATTCTTCAAAAAACAACCTCCTTGACAAACACATTAAACATAAAATGTATTTAAACTAATCAGGGATATAAGTATTCACTTTCCAGTACGTTTATATTTCTAATTTTTTGCTGGTAAAAACCTTAGTGGATGAAATGCCTCTGGTCAAAGGGTAGCCAACCTTCAGAGAGCTACAATTAACAATGGCATGAGAATTTGCCACCTTGGACATAGACACGGGCTTATTTATCCATCGCGGCGCTAATGGCATTGGCATGACTTCTGTTAACAGCCCTGCATCTGGACTAAGGCTGAGCTCACGTTCTATCGGACAGCTGGTAAATCTGAGTCTCCAACTTCAGATTACCACATGAATGGCATACAAACTCAGAGCTACGAGTCGGACAATTTGAAGAAAACAAAGCTACCTGAGTTCTCCGAGTTGTGCCATAACGCTGATCTTTCACATCTGACAATTACATAAAATAAAAGGTGTACCCTGTGTCCAGCATGCACACTTAAGAGAGTGCCATCAGAGCCAAGCGAAGGTAAAGGACCCAGCTCAGTTTGTTCACGTGGTCTCTCTGTGCAGCACATGACAAATGTGCGGGGGGAAGTCTGACATCACTTCCGGGACGAATCCAGAACTCCTGTCCCTTCTGCCCAGCCGGCTCTATCGATGGAGTCCAACCCAGAAGTCGCTCTTCATTCAGGGACTTGCATCTGGAGGAGACGGATCTCATCCCAGAAGAGCACCTTATCAATGACAATATGCTGGATGGTGGAGCCATGCTTTCTGTTTTCTGTTCAATTTATTACAAACAACTTTTTTTGGAGTACTCAGAGGTCCCCACCTCTTATCCTGTTCTACATTTCACCTTTCATACCTGGTCAGCCAGAAATTCTGGAATAAACTTTAATGGTTGTATTTTTTGAAGACCAAGTAACACATCCAACAATGACCACACATTTCTCTGACAAGACGGACTGTTATTCACGTGAACTCACTGAAGTGAGGAGCTGAAAAGTGACAAGTTGGAGCTTTGATGGCACTTGAATGCAGCATATGACCTCCCGACACATAAAAATACAATTCCAACAAAATTCAGCTTATAATGACACATTTTGATGCCCCATTGTCACCAACATAGAAAGGCAAAGATAAATGTTGTCACACGTGTGTGCATTAGGGGCAGCTGCGAGGGTCAAACAAGAACCTAAGAGACCACCAAAGTGTTTCACTTTCACCTGAGGGACAAGTCCCGAGGTGGACCCTGATGTCACTTCTAGTTTTACTGAAATAGCTGAACTCTCCCAAACTTGGCCTTATTTAATGAATGATGGCACTGGAAGTGGGAGTTCAATTGGGACCACTCATCTGACAAGCACTGAGCTGCAAGGACAAAGGTAATCTGGAAACACTGTAGGAGACATCATGTATATCTGGCCAAAGACACGAGATATTGTGTGACATTGTGTTTGAATGCCTTTCATTATTCAGCTTTTCTGTGTATTAAATGGGGTAGCAGGTTGGTCCCTGGCTCCCTACGAACTCTCTCTGTCTGTCCCTCTTTATCATTACATCACATAGAAAAATGTCTAAGTCAGCATCATGGAATCTGAACACACCACCTGGTCACCTCACGCAGGTGCTTCTAAATTAGGTCAGTGCTTCTTGACAATTTTTACCAAATATGTTTTATGCTGTGCTTTGCAGATTCCTCTTTCAGTTTAATAAAAAGCATTGCGTGGAAACTCAAGAGACCCTGCAGACATGCAGGTGCACAAGCCAGCCGCTCCCAGTCCTGGGTGATTAATTGCTAGAAAAACATGACTTATCTGGGGCCTTGGCTGACAATAATACAAGATATTGTGCTGTGGCTTGTTTGGTTAACATTCATCAATAATCTGAACCATGCATGTCAGTGCAGTCCAAAGACACACATATTTGACACAGATGACCATTTTGTTTTTAGAAAGGAGCGAAATCTTCACGTGTTGACCATTTGGAAAGCATTAAGGGCTTCTTGTATGAAATGAAGAAAGGTCTAATGGCGCCTTGAGTAATCATCATAATTGGAACGAAGAATTTCAAAGCTGTATAATTTTGTTATTGATCTGGTTTTTAAAGGGCTTTGCATTATAATCATCATCATCATCATTGCCGATCCTTTTTTTAAAATACCCATTTCTTCAACACAGGTTAGCGTAGAATTGCAGTGAATGGCTGAAGGTAAGCATTGACCCTGGATGGGAGGCCACATCATTCAAAAGCCATCAGAGGCACAGGCTCACATCACACGTACCCTCCGAGTCACCAGAAACTGAACTCAGCGGCTCCTGTGTCGTCAGCTCACCATTCCCCCCATTGGGGTCAGCTTGAGCACTGTAATGCACTACACAAAGATACTCTTATTTTAGATTTTGTCCCCAGGGGTAAATTTGGCTTTTTACAGAAGCTCTCTTTAAATAAACACACACACGTTGGTGTGAACAAAGAAGACAATTCAAAAAAGATAGAAAAGTTCTGACTTGACAGTCCCAGTCCGGGTGAGGCACTGTACAGGCGTATTGTCGTTGGCGAGTCATAGAACGATGTGCAGCATTGTTCATAATGGCACTCAGAAACACTGTGTGTGAGACTAGGCTGATGTCTAAGGATGTGTGTGCTGACGAAAGTCGTGGTCTGTTCTGGGAGGTTATCCCTTGAATTGGACGGACCTCCTTTGCATCCCCTTCTGTTGGCTGTATTTGTCATGTTTCAGCCGTGGCTTGTATTGTCCTTTTGTTTTATTCTCATTTTTTTGTTATTTTTGATGTATTACTTTCCATGTTTCTATGTATTTTTGGTAATACTTGTTTCCTATTGAGACATTTAACTTTATGCAATACTAACTGTGTAAGCCTGTACTGTAAAAATCCCGGGGTCCTAGAAACTATTGAAATCGTCAGAAAAAAAATTGAAATATAGAGATGTCAGGTAATTGAAAGGAACTGCTCTGGGCGTCTCTCTCCTAGGAGGATTTGTTTTGCTGATGTACTCACATCGCTTGTGCATTAGCGGCGGGAGAAAAAGTAAAAGGGATACTGTTTTGCCAGTGTTAGCAGCTAAGCGACTTTGTCTGTCTTCAGAGGTTTTGTTTTGCTGACGTGCTGGTCCCGCTTGTGTTCTTAGCGGCTAAGCGAGTTTTCTGTGTCCTTGGAGGCGGAGCCCTGACACCGACTCCACCTCTCACACACACACACACACTTTCACTCCTAGACATTTATTATACAGTATGTGCCCTGTATTCTTTGGGTGGATCCCAAGGAGGCGTGGCCGCTTTGACATCACACTTGAAGGCCCGCCTTTCACCTTTACATTTGCGATATAAGATGGCTTCCCTCAGGTCGTCTTTGTGTGTTGTTTAGAGTTTGTAAGTATTGACTTTTCCTTTGATATTCTGGTTTTCACCACTTTGCTGTTGTCTTTGCATTGTGGATTTGGTTTGCTGTGGATTCACTTTTTTTTTTTTTTGGTGGATCTTTTTGCCTTTTTCTCTGTTTGCTTATGAACTGCCAGTGTGGCTGTTAAAGTCAGAAAGGGAAAGGACCAGGAAAAGGGTAAAGAAAGTGTGTGGTTAGGAAAACAGGTATGTGTCAGTAATCAGAAAGACAGATTCAAGTGAAGTATTTACAATAAACAGAAGACAAATGATACTTCACATAAACAAGGCAGGCACTGTAGTGGAAATACTGCGCTGCATGTCTCAGAATAAGTATTGAGGTGTCAAACTGCTCGTCCCCATTTAATTATAGTCCCAAAATGAAACAAATAGGACCACTATACTCGCCTCTGTCACAGGCAGCTGCAAAACAAAAGAAGTCCGTCTGCTCTGGTGCAGTTTTTTAAGGAACTCAGAACTCCATCCTTTAGCCCATCTGAGTCAAAACTGACTGTGTCTTTAAAGCCAGAAGACTGGAAGGGACAGAATTAGTTACTCTCACCCTGAGTCATCTCGTTGCTGCAGAGGGAAAAGAAGAGGAGAGGGTTAGCGTGAGCCCCTTGTCCGCACAGTGTGGTATTACCAGTTTTAGACGAGCCTGGAGGGTGATCCACAGAGACACACACACGACAGCACAAAATGGGGACATAAGCATACGCCGTAGCTGGGGTCCTTGGGTGTCTCAGGTAAATGAAATAATAATTATTATTGTAGTATGACAAGCAATAAACCCCTCTCAAATAAACACCAGAATGACTAAAAAGAAAGAAAACGTCTGACTTGGCCGTCCCAGTCCCAGTGAGGCGCTATACAGGCGTATTGCTGTTGGTATAAAGGAGCCCCAGTTGTGTTTTGCTGAGTGATTCATTGGCTCAAAGTCCTCGGTGTTGGTGTGTCACGGAGGGGAGGTGCAGCGTTGCTCATAATGGCCGTCAGCGATGTCTTCATGTGCTCTGCCACTACGACTTCCACTGGTTTCCAGAGTGTGTCCCATAACTGATCCTGCCTTCTTAATCAGCTCATTGGTTTGGGGGGTCTCTTCTGCTGTGATGTGACTGGCCCAGTACACCACACCACAGACTGGCCATCACAGAGTTATAGAACATGTGAAGGATGTCACTCCCCACATTCTTTAAGAATAACAGTCCTTTAATTGCATTTTACTGGGCTGTGAGGTTCCTCATAGCCCCTTTGTTGGACTAAGAACCATTTCATGCCGGAAAGGGTTCTTCAATATCATGCTGGATTTTTGGGGTTTGAAAAGGTTCCTAATATGTGGACAAAGCATAAATATTTAGTGTATAATGCACTACGTACTACAGGATATTAACAAATGAAGACGTAGCCGGTGTTATTGTATGCAGCATGAGTCCTTTTAAAATCAGGATCCCATTGGGATTTCACAAAAATCTTATTACTGATAATTCTGAAACCTGTAAAGATTGAAATAAATAAAGGCTCTTTCTGGAACCTTAATCTGGATGGTTTCCCTAGGGCATCGTTTTAATGGACCACTTTGGCACCTTGATTTTTAAGAGTGGACTCTAAAGGAGTGCAGTGTTGCCTCTGCCCTATCTTCTCTAGTCCCTCTGTGTTATGAGACCAGTCCAGCTTGTCATTGATGTGGAGACCCTCCAAGTGTTGCTGATGCCGAGCTGCAGACAGTTCTCAAAGTTCTCTCCTCTGTCTCATCCCCCTTAGTGATGCACCCCATCAGTGCACAATCATCTGAGAACATCTGCAGGTGACGTGACCTGCTGTCATATTTATAAAGTCTGAGGTGTTACAGAGGGAAGAGAAAAGCACACAGGACTGTCCCTTGATGTGCTCCAGTGTTGCTCCCAAACACTTCAGTGACACACTCCTTGAACCTCACAGATTAGACGCATAAAATAAATGACCAAAGAGTGTGGTAGACGGTGAGACTTTAGGAACCTTCACATCTTGACTTGGTGTTATTTTGGAGAATATGATTGGCGAGCTTGGTGAGCTGAATGGTCTCTTATGTCAGAACCGCTCCAATGTTTTCATCTGGCTCTGGGAATTGATGTTACCTTGATGGAATCGCTCACACCAGGCAATGCTTCTTTCATGTCTCAGTGAAGGTTCCTCCTCTGGCTGGGGTTCAGAGTTGTGCTTTGTGTCATATTTGGTTCATTTTTGATTCTTTTTTATTTATGTGCGTATTTTTTATTTTTGGTTGTGTGCATGTACATCAGTTTCTTTGATTAATTGAATTTCTAGATGTGTTTTTAACCTTATTAATCTTTTTGTTGACTGTTTCTGGACTTCTGTATTTGAACTTTGTTTGCATTGGATTGCCTTCTTGTTTCTGGGTAATGCCTTTGCTGCTTGTTCTTTACAGAGCTTCATTGTCATTTTAGAGCATTTTGTGAACATTATCTTTATATTTTGTATTGGGTTTGACGTGATATCCCCCTCTAGTGGACATTTTTGAAGTGCTTTTGGAATCAGTTGGGATTTCTTAATTTGGGACCCTTATTCAGGACAGTTTCACTGCTAACTGTAGGTAGCACATGACAGTTTCTTCTCTTTGTTGTCAAAGTAGCCATGAAATAAGCAGGGTGATCAGAGAGTACAAAAAACAACAAGCTGCGTAGTGCAGTGCAGTCCATTATCCCCAAAACCTTTCACATCTTACACTACCACAGGACGAGGTGGGCATCGGGTTGTTTGTTTCGTTTCGTACTATTTATAAATAGCTAAATACTTTAAAGTATTGTAATTTTATTGTAGTTTTCATGCCTCCCACTCCTCACTTTTTAATAAAAACTAAGCCAGTTGGAATTTTCATGTTCTCCCGTGTCCAAGCAGACTGGATTAGCTCCCAAGAATTCCAAGATCCTTGCACACTTCATTCAAAACCGGCTTAATATAAAGTGCGTGGAGTTTCGTCCCGGCCAGGTCTCCTTCCGTATTTGTGCTCATGGTGGTCTTCAAGCCCAACCCGCGACGCGGAGATGCGCGTTTTAATACATTCAGTGCGTAAAACGTGTGTTTTTGTTTGAACGAGTGTTACTGACACATTTCAGTGCCTTCCAATTAAAACATTTCCCGCTTGTAGTTCTATTTCAAAAAGCCGAGAACGGGAATATTTAGATCGAAAACTTCGCTTTCATTGATTCAGCGTCACCCGCACCGTGTTCACCAAGAGTAAATGATTCAAAGGAATAAACCCGCTAATGCAGTTGTAGTGAACAAACGAGCCCGCCACGCCACGCCAGTAGGCTGGCAGGTTCGAGCGCCCTTCGCAGCTCCGCTTGTTGCGCCGCCCGCCGCGCGCTTCCCCTTTAAGGCCAAGAGAAAGCGCGATGATCCGAGTGTAGCTTCTCACCCGGGGTGGGAAATAAGGGCGGAGTCGTTAAGCTTTGATTGACAACCACTCAATACCGGTCGAGAGCCTGCTGCTAAGTGACACGCCTTCCGACGCAAATCGTATTCTAGTACTTGCAGTCTGACGAAGTCTCTAGCACAGGCGATCCAATCGGAGGACAGTATGGGCGGGCCCAAAACTCAGCGCCCAAGCCAACGTGGTTCGGAGCCAATCATCGTAAGTCAATGTGTGCGCGATCCTGAGGGACTTCATCGGGGGGAATGGATGATTGCGGTGATAATTGCGTTGCTGTGATTGAGGCTGTTGCGATGTTTGTCTGATAAGCTAAGCGCCATCGGAGACCCCCGGAGTTGGAACAGTGGCACGATATGGAGGCGGAGCCGCTTACATGAACCACGTTAGATGGAAAAGTCGGAAACTCGCACTTGGTAGCGGGTAGCCAAAGCCTCGGACCCCAGGCACTCTTTGAGACAAAAGCTAGAGGGCTAAGCAGTGGGGACTCCGCGAAACAAAGCCGCAGCAACTCTGCAGGAGTACACGGTTCGTAAAGTTGGATGTGCCACGGTGGGAGCCGACGGAACAGAGGAGTCGGCCTTTTAAGGACAAGTGCTGGCGACTTGACTTGAGATTTTTGGCGATCGGACAAGCCGCTTTGTAAACTGCCAGCACCTTCTCTTGTGCAATGGGAGCTCGTGCGAACACCTCGGGGGACTGGTCCGGCGGGCAGCGACACGATCCTTGGGACTAGGAGCGCTTTTTGCAAGTTGACGACAACTGTCCCCTGAAGTGTGAGGCGAGTCGAGGGTTCCGGACCAGCGCGATTCTGGATACAAAATGGCGGCGTCGACGGGACCAGCCGGACCGCCTCTTCGCTGGGTTCCGCGTCTCGTCTTGCTCGTGGAGCTCCTGTTCCAATCTGGACTCACCTGCGCGCCCAACTGCACTTGCAACGGACTAGCGGTGGATTGCAGCGGCCGAGGGTTGACTGACGTCCCGCGGAGTCTGCCCTCCTTTACTGTCTCCCTGTAAGTCCGACCCCAGGCCTCGGCGGCTCTTCGCGTGTGAATAATCGGAGTGTCTCGGCTCGGGAAGCTTTCGAGGGAAACGAGAAGTTGATTTTATATTTGTTGCCGAACCGGTACAACTTTCTGAGCAGAGCAGATGTTGGTAGTTCAGATCATGGGCTTTATTGTTGGTTCTGTTATTAGAAGCGAGTTCTCTTCTTTGTAGATTTTTTTGAGATTGTTTCAGGTTTAAAGTAGTTTACGAAAAATAAGCGATTTTTTAAAAGATATCAGTGTTTGGTCATTTTCTTACATAAGAATGTTTGATTGGTGTGCTCTCTCACCTGGATGACTTCAGGGACCTTAACAGAAGTTTATGTCGAGCCTCTGTATCTCGTCATTTTCTGCTAGCCCGTTATTTTGGAGATCTAATCCACTGAAACTCCTTAAGAGCGGAGATCTGAATGGTGTGGATTCATTGTGGCACAAACGGCTCTTAACATAACATGTCCCTAGAGAGGTGCGGGAGGTGACAATGAATCCATGGGCTATAGATAGCTGTCAGATGGTCTCAGGGTCACTCTTGGTGACTGTCACCTGTGGGTGATGTCCTCTGAACTGCATCTGACAATTGGTCCGTCTTTCTGCAACATAACTGGTGGTTTTTATTGTGATGGCTGGAGGAGGTTTTATCCCGTGCCATATTAATCAATTCATTAAGACCGTTGAGGCTTTTTGTGCTTGTAAATGTCCTCACTTGAAGCTTAATGTTTAAGTTGTTACATGTAACAAACGTGTATTCTCGATTGTTTTTACTTTTTTAGTAAGAGAACAAAGTACTAAATATTGGTTCTTGGCGTTTTGTTGGCTTGTATGGTTTTCCATTGCTTGACTTCATTCGGAGTTCTTTGGCTATGAAGTTGTTTTTTGGGGCTTTAAAAAGATTTCTAATATAATTTGTTATCTCTTTGTGACTGACTGCTGTTTTTACATTTGGACATGTCAGAAGTTTTCTTCCATTTTAGTTATTCTGGCTTGTGTTTGAGAGGGTGGTTATTTGTTAAAATAATATAATACATATTTATTACCGAGCCTCAGTGGTAAAAGTGACATTTTCCCCAGTGTACAAATGTCTTTGTAGCAATCAAGTGGACAAAACTAGGATCATTAATGTATTGGAATCCTCTTAACAGGATTCAGATAGATTATGAAAACTTGAACTTGGCATTTATTGTTGTATGCTGCAGGGGTCTTTTTAAAATTAGGAACCCATTGGTATTTCACAAATCTGTTATCTATTTAAGAATCCATTTATAGAGCTAAATAAATAAAAGTTGTTTCAGGAAACTTCATGCGAGGGCTGTTTTGGGGACTATAAATGATTCCTCTATGGCATTGCTCTGAAGTACGGATGCAGAACGACCTGTCATCTGTTATAAAATCATCGTGCAGTGCAGGACATTACCAGTATAAAAAGAGGCACAGAATGACATTTATTCAAGAGCAGGTTTGTCAAATTCTATCCCAGTGGCTTCAGGCTTTTGTTCCTGTCTATTTCATAATTAGAAGCCAACTATTCCTGCTTACAGTGTGTATGCTTTAATTGCTTCTTTTATTCTTAAACGGCTCTTTTCAGTTTTTAATTGCTTTTTTTCTTTAGTCTACCAGTAAGTTAACAATTGCAAACCATCAGACATGCAATAGCTAGCTAAGTTGCATTTGCACTCTTGTTGATTTTGGTGAAGCATTTGGGAAAATAGGAGAGAGAGAAAAAAGGTGCAAATGTGCCCCTGTTCTGATGAAATGAGTGATGATATAAATGTCTGACGTGGCAGAACAAACTTCAACAAGCTCTGGAATTAAAGAACGTGGTTCATTTATGATAAGAATTGGCTTCCAATTAAAAAATAATAAAGGGTATAAAGCCCGCAGGCAATGTATCCTTTCAGGAACCGAACTTGACAAGCCCTTTGTCAGGGAGTCAGGACTGTTGTGTTTTTTTTTTTTGGTTAACATGTTTTTGGCAGTAATGTTCCCCTTGCTTTGTTTTGGGAATATCTATGAGCCAGACTGAGGCGAACCTGCAGCTGTTTTCTCGGAGCAGCAGAGTGGCTTGTCTTGCCTTGCTTGTTTCCTTGGCAAGGTTGTGCATGTCGTTTTTAAGAGTTTTTCCCTCTCTTCCAACATTTCCTTAGTTAACTGATATGTACATGGCTAGGCTAATGGTGCTGATCTCCAAAGCAACCTAGAAATCACAAGTGCATAGTATAGTATAGTATTTCTTACTCTTTGTGGTGGGTAAAGGGCTAATGAGTCATACAAGGAGTTAGTGGCATTGTACTGGACTGGCATCCTTGTGTTATATTGAACAGCCCTTCCTCTGGTACTTTATATTCACCAGAGCTGATGGGCGACTTAACAATAAATGGATAGTTCTGTTTATACTGCCAGGTTAAGGCTCTTGCTTGGGCACAGGTGGGGTTTGAATTGGCAAACTTGTGGTTGGCAGTTCATTTCTTTCGATTGGTGTTTAATTAACTTTTATAGAAGTTTCTTTGTGTACTTTATTATGGTTTTCAAAGCAAGCTCTTAAATATTTGTCTAGTTCGTTTTGCAGATAACTGCATTGTAGTTTTGTTGGCTGTGTTTAAGTGCCAACTATTAATGACACCATACAAAAAATGAAGATTGATTGTGTGATACTGGCTCATCAGTATTGATAGAGTTGACTGTTACTGGAAACGTCAGAAATGTGCCAGGTAACTGAGAAGGGAGAACAAAAGCTGCTGATTTTGGATGAAAAGCTTGTGGATAGAAGTATTCTCATCTTTTGAAAGCCATCAAATTGGAGAGGGATGGCAGTTTCATTTCTTTTGTAACTCTAAAGAAGGCTTATTTCAGGATTCTGAATCTACTGTACAGTCCTACAGCTTTTGCTGTTTACCTCAGTGGACACTTCTTTTTACTTTCTTGTATATGAAGTACAGGGAAAATATTGGAATCATCCAAAAATTCCATTTTGAGATTTTGATGAATCTGTGTTTTAGTCTTCCCCGAGTCCAAAAATGCCATTTTTAGAATTGTGTGTGTGTGTAAACACGATAACTTGAGTACACTTTCACTTAGGTCAGCCAGATTTTGCATACACGTGTTGGGTACAAAACATAGATTTCTATCAATTGTTAGGCTATTTCTGCTAACCAGAAGTGGCACTTTATCTTTTATTCATGCAGCTGCAGGGTCTGACTTATTCAACTTTACTTTTATAATAATTGTTCAATATATTCATTTGATTTGATTTGTTGATGATGGTTCTTTAACATACACAATATAAAAATATAATCATTGTCTTGTGGTTTACTCCTAAAATATAAAATTGAGGGGATGCTACTCCCAATTTTGTTTGTGTTGAATTTTCCAAATGACATAATTGGAAACCTATTTTTCCCCTTGGATTTTTGCGTAGATCATTTTATTTTTTTAATATTTGAGTAGATTGTTACAAGTGTCAAAGCTCAAGTATTCACTTATTTTGGCTTGATCACGACTAAGCTTTAAAAGTGGTTTACTGATCATCTGTGACTCACAAATATCAGACGTCCAGCTTACTACCAGTGACCTGATCGTTCTGCACACTCCTGCAGATGATATGAAGTCCGTCAGTGCAGTGCAGATCTGTACCTGTCTTATCTGTGTAAAGGATGCAACAATGAAAGAAGGATTCTGCTAAAGAAAAGAGTTGGAGGTGGGTGCTTATTTGACCAAAGTCCGTTACACTTTTGTTGCATTCCTGTGCCATGGAACAGACGGGAAATTTTAGATGAAGGCGCTTTGAAGAGGGAGTTACAAGGGCTTGCCCATATTAGTGGAGTTGTGTAACTCTGAACCTACACATCAACACTTTAGTTTGCTCTTTATTTTAACAAAAAACGTAGACCTTCTGCGAAATTGCTTTTTTGCGCTGACTAAGTAGCGAATCAATAACAGCCTTGTGTTTTCACCAGAAATTCATTTCAATGCAATGAAGTGGGAAGGTAAAACGTCACAAGTGGGAACTCCAAAAACTCCCATGGCACGGGAACGTAGCATCAACGTGTGTCATTTCTCAAAGGTCATGGGCCCGCTGGAGGTTTATTTTCTACAGCCTCTGTTTTGTTTTCCTCTTCTAAGTTGCCAAGTGGCAGTGGCTTGCTAACTCGTTTAATTTTATACTGCCGTGCATTAGGAGCTTCAGGAAAGGCTGCAAGACTTAACTCTCTACACAGCTCCATAGACTGTTCTGTGTGTGTGTGTGTGCGTGGTTTTTCTGTATATATTAAAACTGATTTTTATTCCATGATTGATAATTATGTATTTATAAATGTGTGATCTTTGACCCGTCTAGGGGAATGGGAACAAAGTAAGAATTCCCTGAATTCACTTCAGTTTCTAGCGTTCGTACTAAGAGGATTATGACAGCCAATAGTACAGTATAGGAAAGTTCAAGAGTTTAACATAAGCGATCGAGAGTCGCCGTCTGTCAAAGGTTTGTTAAAAAAAAAAAAAAAAAAACGTATATTGGCGATTATTGGTTTATAAGTAAATAGGCACAAATGAATTAATGGGCCAGCATCCTGTTTTGATTTTAGTTTTACACTGCCTTCTTTAAATGCAGCCAAAATTAGGCCCGGACTTTGATCGTCCTGCAGAGAACAGCTTTACTCCATGAAGTGGCGCAGGGTTTTCTACTTTTGTTGTACAAACGGAGTCTTCTAGAATGACTTGGACAAAAATAGATCTTGCACCTGCAACAAGTGTTTGTATTATTAGAGGACACTTTGTTATCAAAAGGGAATTAACCTTCTACAGTAAACATTGACACACAATACTTTTCCCACGCCTTTAATCTTAAATTGTGCTCTGGATTGTAATGTTGAATAGAAGATTTGTATAGCGGCTGTAAATTTAATATTTTCAAAAGAATAAAGCTCTAGTAATATCTGGGAAATTCTAGATAAGCCTTCAGCCCTCCAACCGCCACCTAAGCGACAAGTTTTAAAAGACTTCACGTCACGTCGGCTAATTGTTTGTCAGCACTTATTGAGTTGCAGCAACGCAATTCAGAAATGAGTGATATGCGAGATGCTGTATTTAATGTGAGTTTCACGATTACGTTCAAAACTGATTTGATACACAGGACTGGTCTTCTATAAATCATTTTAAGGCACCTGTGAAGAACTAAATTGTTATTGTAATACACCTTTTTGTGATCATTTTTTATATATTTTTGAGAAATGTGCAGCAGTTTCGAGTGTTGAGTTAACTCTGTGACCTCCTAGAATATTTGAGATGACAGTTTGTGGAAAAAGGTGAGTCATGATGAGGCCTCAAGGGCAAAGACGGTGTCAGTTTAGAAAGAGGTTGGGTTTACAGTGGCATGGCCGTACAGCTTTGGATTGGCTTTTAATGATTCTCCGTTTTTAGAAGTTCGTAGGATTGTGTTCAAACTTTTACAAAGTTGTATATGCTGGACCTTTTTACGTCACAATAAATACTTCTAGATAACTCCTTTAAGTACTTAATGCTGCATACTAGGAAAGGTTTTCAGTTTCTTCTTTTAATCAAAACTTGAAATGGTTTCAATTTACAGCATTGAGTGCAGCTGTCTGCGCTAATCAAATGTGCCAGAGAACCCTGCCCTACGCCCGCTGAGACTCAGACTGGCATCTGCAGTGTTGGGCGCAGTAATCGCTAATTTTCTGTCACACATCTGAAGCTCGACTGAGTACTGCACATATAAACTTTATGGGAAAATAATAAACTTCTTACCTAAATGAGGAGGAATTGAAGCAAGTTTGTTACCAGGTTTTACCGTTCAGACATGCAGTACAGAAATTTTACATTTTATTTTTTAAGCTTGTTGTTAAATTCTGTCAGAAAATTGACAATTTCCTGCAGTGCTAAACATTAGCAGAGGTTGCAGTGAGTTTATCAAAAATGAAGACTTGATTTAAATAGCAGTCCAAAAGTAGTGAGTGTGTAGGTGTTGGGATCGGGAAGTCTAATATATAAATTTACAGCCTCTTTCTTACCAAAGGTTTGTGCAGAACTCAATTTTATAATTTGTTGCCTAAGCTTCCTTTTATAATTCACATCTAGTGGGCTGCAGTGCTCTTAATGCTAATTTGGGCATTTGTTACCATTATTGGTGCCAGCTGCTCATTGATGCAAATATGTTCATGTGTGACAGCAATTTTCAATCCGATTGCAGAAATTGCATCTGTTGATGGCACTTTGATCATTGTAACAACTCTGTATATTGTGCTCAGTTGGGCAAGTAAACATAAAGTAAGTAGTGGTCAGTGTTTGCTGCCATTCAGCTCCAGTGTCCGGGGATTGAACCGACGGCCTGGTGACTTTGTGTGTGCAGTTTAAATGTTTTCTGTCCCACCGTGTGGGTTCTCACGTTTCTTATGGTTCTTTGTGCATTCTGTGGAGTTTTTGGTTATTAGATGTGTGTGAGTAACGTGTGATCCTTTTGAGTGTTGTGTCCTCTGATGGACTTGTGTCCTTATTTGGAATGGTGGCTGTCATGTGCCCTGTGCTACTGGGGTTGCCATTGGCTCACCATATGGCTGGGCACTAAAGAATAGTAATACATAACTATTGTTGTTTAGTACTTTGATTATAACACCACTGACTAGTATTTTGGCAGAATAGATAACTTTTTTTTTTGGATCACAACGTTAAATTGTTAAATGTATAATTGATGCTCTTATAGTCATGCCAGGAGATCTGGATGAGGGCTTGTGGGAGGTGGGCTTGGACTGTTCTGCCTTCACAGCATGCACAGGATGCACTTCCTTATCAAGACCTGGTCCTACTAGAACACTGTAATGGAGGTCTTTTGACTGTGAAGGAACAAAATTCAAGGAGAACCAAAGAGAAAGTACAACCCTAAGTCTAATTCTACCTCTGCTGCCCCAGGATAAAATCTAACTGAGAGCCAAGGGATGCGAGATGGCAGAGCTACCTCCTGCATCCCTGTGACACAAGTAATAAATTACGCTCAAAGGTAAATGACTTCATCTTCTCATTATACAAGTCCTTTTTGTATTAAACATAATTTAGATTGAGATTTTGGAGCCAGTGTCATCTGTCCCTCTGTGATCGACATTGATTAGTGATCGACTGGAGTGCAGATGTCTGTGTTGAATTAGTCTGTCAGTTAGTTACATTTGTAGCACAGTAAGTCGGTCAGCCTTAGGAAGAGTGGGCTGTGTTTGTCCCCTCTAAGCTTTTCTGAGCACGTTAACAGCGTTTTAAAAGAGTGCCAATGAGCAATTTGTGCTCTGTTCCTGGCAGTGACTGGGTTTTTAGGGTTTGACGCAGGAAACGCTTCAGGGAATTTACAGATGCCATTTACTGGCATCGCTTTACATTTGTCCTTACCAAGATCTATATCACGAGGCCTTGCAAAGAGCCAGATTTATAGTGGAGTTTTCATGAGCGCTCAGGATGAGCATCACAGCTAGGCCGCTAGCTAATCTACTGTATGTTGTGCTGTGAGCTGGCTGGCTGGCTGCTAGCCTGCACATGTGAAGAAGGCCCGTATGAAAGGACACCACCGGTGATATTAAAGACTTGAATAATTTTAGCATGGTTTTAGAAAATGAAGCACACAAGCTTTTAATATATTATATTTTTGTCTGCTCTCTTATGGTGTTGGCTTTGTAATTTTGTCTTGCAAGTTTAATTTCTTGTAAACAATGGATTATTCATTATTGTCTATGCAATAATTATTTTGCTTTGTGTTAAATCGCCATATTCTTATTTCATACGGCAATATATGACAAAGTATTGTGTTTTTAAGTATGTGTTGCGTTCTGCTTATGTGAGTTTGGGGCTTTGACTCAGTGTGTAAAGTTAAATATCACATGTAACTGCTTCACCTTCTAAACTTTATTGAACTTGTTTTTAGGTTGCAGTTATTTTAACAGAAACATTAGGCCCATTATAAAAATGAGTACGAAAGAGTCAGTCAGTCATTTACCAACCTGCTACATCCTAACACAGGGTCATGGGGGGGTCTGCTGGAGCCAATCCCAGCCAGCACAGGGCGCAAGGCAGGAACAAACCCACCGCAGAGTATGGAAGAGTTAGAGAGATGTGAAATACAATCATACGCTTTACTGTTCCATATAAAATGATATGAGGTGAGACACAAAAATAACCAGATTGGTAAAAAAAAAAAAAATTATTGATGACTTACAGCATTGTAAACATCGTCACCTTCTCTATACTCCCCTCCTGATCTCCGCACTGCTGCAGATGTATCTTCCATTGATACGTCATCTTGTCTTGCTGTTCGCTTTTTTCACCCGACATTATCGCGGTAAATCATGTAGCGATTGTCGTGCAGATACTGACTGGGCTATTCACAGGATATACCTGGCTGGTCGCCATTTTGAGAGGGCGTGTAGGAGGGGATATAGTTGCATGATTCACATCCAGCCGACCTCCAGACGGTTTTCCAGGCAAATCCCAAGCCCGCTCCGGTTATTTTTGTGTCTCGCCTCATACACCTGCCTCCCTTCCACGTTGTGTTTTACCGTCTGTGTCGAGTGAGCCAGCTTTCTAACACCGCTTACTATCCAAGAAACGGATGTTACAGTGTTATCAGTAGAACACCTCTAAGGAGTCGTGATCATGAGGCTTGAAGCTTTCTTTACCTTCGCCATTCATTGATCATTCTTTTTTGATTGACAGAAGATGATAGGATGAGAAGTCATTCCTGTACTTGCTTGTTTTTGGGGTATCAAAGTATAAAATTGAAAGATTGACCAGCTGTCCTCTGCTAAGCTGCATGAGGGGGCAAAATAAAAAACCTTGCAGCTAGGTGCTTTTGACTGCTTCTAAGGAGGGTGGCTTTTTGGAAGGCGAGTCACACTGGATTCTTTGTTGGGACTAATCCATTGCAGAATTCGACACAAACCCTGCTGCTCTTTTCTGAACCTGCTTTGAGGGCCTGCAACATGAAGGCACACTTTTATTACTAGGCTTACATTAGAAGCCACGTCTCTTGCATCAGGCGTGCATTCTTTACAAATTCACGTGTCTTTAAATTTGGAGTGGCTTGGAATAAGAAATATTTCTTGGGATTTCTGGCCCCGGGTCACCTGCAAGGCTTACTACCTGGCTCAGTCAGTGTGTGTTCAATTTAGGAGCACAGTCCGAGTGTCTGTTTTCCACTGTCCTTTGTAGTTTGTTGTGTCTTTTGGGCAGAGGGCAGCAGGGCACCTACAGTATCTGTTGTGCAGTCCAATGTTTCATGCTGCTGTGGTTCCATTGGTGTTCATGTTTTAGAGATTTGCATGGCCTGTTGGGAATCGTTAAACCTTTGAAAGCTGAAGCTAGCAACAGTTGTATGAGATCCTTATTAATTAAAAATACTGTATGTATTTCAAGGTAAGCCACTCACTGATACCATGTGTTTAATTGAAGGCCATTGATTCAGGGAAAGTTATTAATTTTATTTCATTTATATCTTCTTCTGATGACTGTTGAGGTAGGGAGGAATCTTTTAGTAGGTAATCTGAGTAAATAGCCGCGTGATAAGTGTCAATTCAGGTATGCTTTTTGTTATTGGAGACGCGCACCATGTCAGAGTGCAGCTTTTCATACTATTTTGGAGAATTGTTTGGTATTTTTCTTTTCTTTATCTTTAGAGTGTGCCTTTTACAGTATTGAGGGCTCCCCTTCATTTGGCTGAGCATAATAAATTCCGCTTTGTGCTGCTGTTGAGCTGCCCACTATCTTGTCATCTTAAATTAATGTTTTGCTGAAAGAGAGAGTAGCTAGACATTGCCTGTGGCATGAGATTTGTGATTGCTGCTGAAATCGTAGCTGATGGTACTAAAGAGAATGAAACTAACAATTTTCTAGTGTAGGCCGTGTAATTTGTACTTCCCACTTATAACAAGGGCAGCAATTTTCTTTGACTGTTCAGTGACAAGCATTTGATTGTAATGAAAAGCTCTGAGTTCTCGCTTGAGGGGTTTGTGCTTGGTTAAACCCATGCCTAACCACTGCTTGGTTTTATTTGACAATTTATTTCACTTTTTGTTGACAGGATGGATTACTTTCTGTGATTTTTTGGGAATTGAGTTTGGTGTTTCTTTGGGCTGCCCTTGCACAAACACCCTACTGTTTGCCCAGACAGTTGGATTTACTTTGCACTAATGACCCCCTGCCATGTCTGGTGTATGTGCTCTGGGAGAAGATCCTGGCAAGTGTGACTAAGTGTATCTATCGCCTTGAGTGATTGACCCTACAAGCGTGACTGAGCACAGCTGGGCTTAACCTACAGTCCTAAAAGGAAGGACAGCGGCTTTGGGTGTTTTGTGTGTGTGTGTGTGTGTGTGTGTGTGTGTGTAGTGACGAAAAGGTGATGTACATCAGGGTTGTCACTTCCTGTTTTTAGAGCTGGGTTCTAAGAAGGAAAACGTATGTCTTCATATCATGACGTTGGTTTGCTTCATTACCATTTATAATCATTCATGTGAAGCTATCTGTGTATTTCAATACTTTCATATTGCCATTCTAGTTTGAATGGTGTTCACTCATTAATCTTATGTTCTGATTGCTTTATTTTCTGGGTGGATTCAACGCAACAAATGTGCTTATGCTGAATGTGTTTTATTAGGAATACCCAGGGTCAGCAGTGTCTCAGAAAAGATTAAAAATAGCAGATGATCTAAATCGGGGTGATCTCCTGAGCTTATGGAGGACTGGAAGGAGCCTGGCATTACCCATCTAGAACTAAGAAGCAGCATGTGGCCTCTGACTGGGGCAGATTGGGGGGATAGGGGGAGATCTGGTCAGGAGGAGAGGAGAGCAAATTCCAGTCAGCAGCATCCTGGAAAAAATAAACGGTCAGCCTGGTAGCAGTGGACGTAGTGCCCTTCTGACCTGCTACCGCAGACCATGGTAGACCAGCCTTTGATGTTGTCACAGGTTCTGCACCTCACCCCAGATGTGATTCGGTAGCTTGGTCAGGCGGTAATGTCAGATTAGGCGTTAAAACCGTTCTAATGAGAGCGGGCTGTCCACCCCAGTAAGCTGAAAAGGCCAATGGGATGGCACCCTTCAAGCTGGGTATGGGTTACTGACATGTTGGAAGATGGATCGACCTTGTGAGTTGGTGGGATGTGAGAGAAACTGTTTTTGTGATATTTTGGAGGTGGGATAGAACTGTTCAGGAAGACCCAGATAAACCGCACAATTACTTGTTCTTCAGGAGCTCCAGCTGTTTGTGGACTGTGAGTCCATCCCAGGGTGACCCGCGCTCGCCCGTTTGTTTCAGTTTATTGTTATACAGTATATTGTTCTGTACTGACGAATTGGTCGGAGTGCTTATTTAGTGTTACTAATTGGCTGAGAGCATACCCTTGTTATATTTTCATTGGTATTTTGTGATCTTCCTGTGTGTTGGGTGCTGTTGGGGGTTCAGTTTTTTGTTTAGAGAGCACAGACTTCATTTTTTTTGAGTACTTCTTGCTGAGTGCATTATAGTACACTTTCAGACTCAAGTACTTTTGATTAATTGGGCTTTTCTGAATTTGTATGCCGCACTAATTTATATCTGTCAAACCGACAAGCTGCTTATCTCATCCCTTTTCAGTCCACTCTGCCTGCCATAACTTGTGGAGATTAATCCTTAATCATTCACTGAAAATGGGGATTCCTTCTGCTAGGAAATCGCAATGTGAGAAGACTTGTACATTTGACAGTTGCAGTGCAAAAAATATTAATACCCTGACTTTCACTGGGAATATTTGAAGTGTCAATTGCAAAAAAAAGTGTTTTCTGTGTATTTTTGTATTTTTTTTACTTTAAATAATGGGTGACAGTGGTCCCTTTGACACATGCAGAAAATCTCAAGAATGTACTGGCAGATTCCAGCTCAGGGCAGTGTGTGAACAAAGCAGAGCCAAGAATCTTGGGAAAATCGATCTAGCCATTTCCCCAGTTCAAGTCCTAGTGTAATTTCTGTTGGTTTTCGTGGTCAGAGTTTGTATGTGCAAAGCCAGCAAATTGCTGGGCAAAGCATGCAGACTGGCACTGCATACTTGAGTGTGATGTGCTGATGTTTATCTGAATTGAACCAACCTTGGGAGATCGAGACTGGTGTAAGAAAGGCTAGGATTTCATTTTGTAAAGATGGGTAAGTGTGGTGCCTGGAATGTGTGGATGAGTTCTGAAATAAGGAAGCTGCTTTCTGTTCGTTCAGGCCAAAGAGAAGGTTGTGGTAGAATTTCCTCTTCACCGCCAGCTGTTTTCTACCAGTGTGCATAGGCAGCAGTGACACGGTGTGCACATGTGGTGCTTGTCTGGTGGACAAAGAGCTTCATACAAGTACCAGGAGTAGCATAGTCTTTGAGATGTTGCTGCTTTGTATGTTTTCAATTGCACATTCATAGATTGGTATTTTATTGTTTTAATAATATACAATGTGTATTCCTTTTTTGTTTTTGTGATAAGTACCAAATTGTAATGGTGGTGACTGTAATGGTCACATTCTTTTAAAAGCCTCCATCAGTGTCGAGATCACCTCTCCCTTACCTGAAGTGTGACTGACTTTTGTAAATTACTTCATCTTGGAAATTTGCTGGGTATCCTTGTCATTAGTGAATGGTTCTCCTTGGAATTTCCTGGGTTATTTGTATGAAAGGCACCACAAGGTCTAGTGCCACTTGTCTATTTTCAGAAATGCAAGATGAATCTTGGCTTGTTCTCTTGTGTGCCACTTGGTATTCCATGTAATTTAGTTGGATTAGCTGTTAAAGTAATTAACTGGAACTCTACAATGAGGAACAATTGAACATGGTAAACTGTTCTAAATGAATCTGGGAGACTCCTTTGATGGCCAAAAGCCTGGAATTGTATTAGCGAGGCTGTGCTGGGAGAGCCGCCTTTACCCTGGTGCAAGAGGTGGTCAACTGAACCTGTAGGCCAGAAGCGGGGTGGATCTCTTCTTCCTGCAGGGTAGAAGCAGAGCAAGTGACACCAGTGCTGTTCCTCCATCTTAGAGAAGAAGAGGCGTGGGCAGATATTTACACCGTTTTCGTTTTCAGGACCCCTTTGTGCACCTGTAAGAGTGTACGATACTCTCTGTTCTTCCCAGAACATTAGGTATCATTACTGCTTTATCTTTGTACTATGCATTGTTGTTACACCATATCTTGTGCTTTAAATATTATAATGGAGCAAATGGCAAAAAGCTGACAACCTCAATTTATTTTTAACTGAAAAGTAAACATTTTCTACTACTTGCAGGCAACTTCAAACCTTTCCAGAGGAGAGCTGTGTGCTGAAGGGATGTGTTGCCCATCCTCTTCAGGGTCTGGCTAGGTGAACAGCTAACTGACGCACAAATGGTGTGTGTCTTCAGCTTGGTGTGGCCTTCCACTTGTGTGCAAATATGAACCTTTTGTGTGGAGAGATTTTTACTTAAAAGCCAAAACATTGTGAATATGCCGTCACTCCAGTGATAAGAATAAAACCATAAATGTTTTGCGAATCTGGTGATTGTAGGTATGGAGGTGAATGTTAGTTAGTTAGTGGGCTCTGTGATGCACTGCTGCTCTGCTCAAAATGGATTCCTAGTTCTTGTGTCTCATGCTTTTGGCATAGACTATGGCCCTCTTCGATCGTGAACTGGGTCACACAAGTTTGAGAATGCTCAGAGTCTTTCCACATTCTAATACAGAATCTTTGTAACTTGCCTTGAATTTGGAGGTTGGTGGTCCGCACCCCCCAAAACCCACTACTGCATGGTTTTGCTCTGGGTCCCCTGGTTTTCCTCCCAAATCCTACAAAAGTGCTTGATCGGTTAACCAGTGTCCCCAGTGTGAGTGAACGAGTGTGCTTGTGGGTTTGTGTATTTGTGTCCTGGGATGGAAGAACATCAGTCCAAGGGTTTTTCCTTACCTTCCTTCCAGGGCTGATAGAATAGACCCACGTTGACCCTGAACTGGCTTCATTTTATTTGATGTTACGTATTTTTATGTCCTAAATTTATGTTTAGCTTAGCTTCATGATGTACTATGTGCCCTGTGATGGACAGCTTCTCTGCCCAGAATGGATTTCTAGTTCTTGTGCTTGATGCTTTTGCTATGGACCCTGCCGCACGTTATTCCCATTTGCCCTCGGTAAACCCGGCATAGTGAGCTGTAATACATGTAATAGCCTGTATGTGCAATATGCAGTACGACACAAACCGCTACCTACAGTAATGAGCACAATGTACAGTCTTTGATAGTCCTAGAATGTTAATTTCAATGTTACTGTCTGGTTAAGGCCTGGGAGTGGAAGACATCCCTGCATATAATGGTTGAAATTTTCAACATTGAAATAAAAGCCTCCTTTTTTAATAACGGCCATACAGTATAGTGCGCAGAAAAGTCCTCTCATGGTCTTCAGCATTATTTTGGTCTCCGCAGTGCTTGGCCATCACAGATTTACTGCAATTGACCGCAGACACTAACATGTCCTCTACATTTAAATTGGTGGGGTTAAAGAATACTCCAGTGAACAGAGTTTATACGTCCTATAGTTACTTAATGACACCAAATGTGTTACATGTGGAGTGCTGTTGACTTTATTAGGGTTGTTTCAGTTCTCTTGAAGTTGTTTGACTCCGTGATCCCAATTACTTTCCCATTTGACTTGTTCCTCGTCTAAGACTGTTAATGCACACTCTCTTTTTATTGACTTATCCAGTTCTTAAATAATAACCATCTGTGTGAGACTGGATTTTGACCTTAACACAACGCTGAAGCTATTTGCCTAAACTTTGTTAATAACCTTTTTTTGACTTTTAATGCAGGAACACCTTGAATGCTTGTTCTCCTTGTCATCCATAGCTCCCAGAAGCACCTCAGGAATTGTTCAATTGACTGGAACCTGATACTCCTGGACGTTTTCCAGTGTCAGGCCACATCCTGTCCGTTTTCTCTGGAGGAGAAGGTGTTCCATACTGCCTTAATTCTGTAATGTACCTCTCTTTCTGGTCATTGTCCCCTGCTTTGCCATCGCACACCCACCGATTGTCATGATTTGCCAATACTTTCTTTATGCCAAAACTGCCCCATACTTCCTTTGTCTTTGCCAATTCAGACATGAAGGATTCTTACAAAGAAATGATGGTTAAATGATCACAAACTTCTCCACTATATGCGTTTCTGTTTACGATATTTGTGCCCTCTGCCCCAATCAACTCTCCATGTTGGAGTCGGTATATTACCCATGATAGGGAAGAAGAAAACGGCAGAAGGGTAGAAATGCAATGTTTTGGCTTTATAATGTTCATGAGATGTGACCTCTGTATTTAAAGTTAAAATCTGTTCGTAAAATGTGTGGAATATACAGTCTAGTTTTAATCTTTATATTAAATAGAACATTGAACTTTATTTTATATTGGAGAAATTAGGTGAATACATTTGACAAGCTTGTTGGGTTGAATGGCCTGTTTTCATCATAATTGCTCTAAGAGACGTATTTTCCTTGCCTTTACCTCGTATTCATACTGAAGTAGACTACTAATCCTATGAAATGAAACTTCTGGAGAGCCGATGTACAACACCCCCAAATCTGAGTACGGACTCCAAATCCTGTTCAGACCTTTATGTTTGCCGTCACTTCTCTGAAGTTAGTCCAGAGTGACATGTCTGTCTACACTGCTTACTCTGCATTATTTGTGTGTGACAAATGAAATCGGCTCAGGCTGTCACAACTGTGCCGCATAACTCGAGGTGAATATCGGAGATCACTTGCTAGCACACTTTCTTAATGGATTTTGAGTAGTATGTTCTGTGACGTTTCTGAACTTATTTTTAGCTACAGTACTAGAAGTATGTGTCTTTTATGGATTGCTGTCACTTATCGGTGTTTCTCAAGCTCCTTCCTTACTTAAATGTGGTAAGATGTAACGCTCATTTCTTTAGTGCTGGTTTTTGACGCCAGTGCTTTTGTGTTGGGTACTGTGGCCTGCTATAACCTTGGGTTTTTGTGTATTATTGGCTGCCTAGTTATTCTTTTATATGGAGGTCAGCGCTGTCCTTTGTGGTGTGTATGCTTTTTTTTTTTTAATATAGCACTTTATTTAGATTGCATATCTGGCACAACACTTATCTCCTTTTTTTTCCCTTCCTTGATGAAAGACGGCATATCACACTTGGCATAGTTAGTGCAGGTTTTCTCACAGCTTCATTGATTCATTTTCTTCACATTGAGTTGGATCATGCCTGCTGTAACAAACAAGGTCAAACGGGAGTCATGCCCACTGGCACACTTTTGGTTTCAGTTTTATGTTGTGGCCGAATTCTTTTCTGTTTTTCATTTTCTTTCATTTTTAGCATCTTCATTTGATAGTCTTTTTGTGACAACAGTCACTCTACATTCCCTGCTAGTGCTTCCTTTGGTTGGAGTTGGTGTCATGGCGCTCGATCTTTGTGTGATTTTTAACTTCCTACTCGTTGCTTGTGCTCTTCTCTGGCCTTGTCGGAGCTACTTTGGGAGCAGCAGATGCATGCACCAGCCTTTTCTAAATGCACTGCATAGCTACTGTATATTTAGTTCAAGCATAAATAACTAATTAAAATGCAATTAACTATTTGAAAGTGTTTGCTTTCCTTAAATAGAATGTATTCGCAGAAGGCACCAGACTGCTTCATCTGTTATGCTGTTGTGACTGCACTCTCAGCATTTGGTTAGTTAGCCATCAATGATACCAAAGACGGCTGACTGACTCCTCTGATGTTTGTGTCTTAGGCTGCTCAGTAGACGTTCAGTTTGTTGTTGATTTTCTTCTCATTTTTATAATGGCCTCTCTTCAAATTCTACATAATTGCTTGTCAATTTCCATCCTCTTCCACTTATCCTGGGTCGTGTCGCGGGGGCAGCAGCATAAGCAGAGAGGCCAAGACTTCCCTCTCCCTGGCCACTTCTTCTAGCTCTTCCGGGAGAATCCCAAGGCGTTCCCAGGCCAGTCAGGAGACATAGTCCCTCCAGCGTGTCCTGGGTCTTCCCGGGGCCGCCTCCCGGTTGGACGCACCGGGGAGGCGTCCAGGAGGCATCCTGATCAGATGCCTGAGCCACCTCATCTGACTCCTCTCGATGCAGAGGAGCAGCGGCTCTACTCTGAGCTTCTCACCCTATCTTTAAGGGAAGCCCAGACACCCTGCAGAGGAAACTCATTTCAGCCGCTTATATTCGCAATCTCGTTCTTTCGGTCACTACCCATAGCTCATGACCATAGGTGAGGGTAGGAACGTAGATCGACTGGTAAATTGAGAGCTTTGCCTTACGGCTCAGCTCCTTTTTCACCACGACAGACCGATGCAGAGCCCGCATCACTGTGGACGCCGCACCGATCCGCCTGTCGATCTCATGCTCCATTCTTCCCCCACTCATGAACAAGACCCCAAGATACTTGAACTCCTCCACTTGGGGCAGGATCTCTCCTCCAACCCTGAGAGGGCACTCCACCCTTTTCCGGCTGAGGACCATGGTCTCGGATTTGGAGGTGCTGATTGTTATCCCAGCCGCTTCACACTCAGCTGCAAACTGCTCCAGAGAGAGCTGAAGATCACGGCCTGATGAAGCAAACAAGACAACACCCAATCCTGAGTCCACCAAACCGGACCCCTTCAACACCCTGGCTGCGCCTAGAAATTCTGTTCATAAGTTATGAACAGAATCGGTGACAAAGGGCAGCCCTGGCGGAGTCCAACTCTCACTGGAAACGGGCTTGACTTACTGCCGGCAATGCGGACCAAGCTGTAACAATGGTTGTACAGGGACCGAACAGCCCTTATCGGGGGTCCAGTAACCCATACTCTTGGAACACCCCCCACAGGATTCCCCGAGGGACACGGTTGAACGTCTTTTCCAAGTCCACAAAACACATGTAGACCGGTTGGGCAAACTCCCATGCACCCTCCAGGACTCTGCTAAGGGTGTAGAGCTGGTCCACTGTTCCGCGACCAGGACGAAAACCACACTGTTCCTCCTGAATCCGAGGTTCGACTATCCGACGGACCCTCCTCTCCAGAACCCCCGAATAGACTTTTCCAGGGAGGCTGAGGAGTGTGATCCCTCTATAGTTGGAACACACCCTCCGGTCCCCCTTTTTAAAGAGGGGGACCACCACCCGGTCTGCCAATCCAGAGGCACTGTCCCGATGTCCATGCGATGTTGCAGAGACGTGTCAACCAAGACAGTCCTACAACATACAGAGCATTAAGGAACTCGGGCGTATCTCATCCACCCCGGGGCCCTGCCACCAAGGAGTTTTTTGACCACCTCAGTGACTTCAGTCCCAGAGATGGGAGAGCCCACCTCAAGAGTCCCCAGGCTCTGCTTCCTCATTGGAAGGCATGTTAGTGGGATTGAGGAGGTCTTCGAAGTACTCCTCCCACCGACCCTAACGCCCGAAGTGAGGTCAGCAGCGCACCATCCCCACCATATACGGTGTTGACACTGCACTGCTTCCCCCTCCTGAGACGCCGGACGGTGGACCAGAATCTCCTCGAAGCCTGAGTTTTTGACTCAAACAACCGAAGCCGCATTCCGCTTGGCCTGCCGGTACCTATCAGCTGCCTCCAGAGACCCACAGGACAAAAAGGTACTATAGGACTCCTCCTTCAGCTTGACTGCATCCCTCACCGCTGGTGTCCACCAACGGGTTCGGGGATTGCCGCCACGACAGGCACCGACCACCTTGCAGCCATAGCTCCGGTCAGCCGCCTCAACAATAGAGGCACGGAACATGGCCCATTCGGACTCAATGTCCCCCTCCTCCCTCGGGACGTGGTTGAAGTTCTGCCGAAGGTGGGAGTCGAAGCTACTTCTGACAGGGGACTCTGCCAGCCGTTCCCAGCAGACCCTCTCAACACGTTTGGGGCTGAGCGGCATCTTCCCCCACCATCGAAGCCAACTCACCACCAGGTGGTGATCAGTTGACAGCTCCGCCCCTCTCTTCACCCAAGTGTCCAAGACATATGGCCGCAAGTCCGACGACACGACCACAAAGTCGATCATCGAACTGAGGCCTAGGGTGTCCTGGTGCCAAGTGCACATATGAACACCCTTATGCTTGAACATGGTGTTCATTATGGACAATCCATGATGAGCACAGAAGTCCAATAACAAAACATCGCTTGGTTCAGATCGGGGGGGCCATTCCTCCCAATCACGCCCTTCCAGGTCTCACTGTCATTGCCCACGTGAGCATTGAAGTCTCCCAGCAGAACGAGGGAGTCCCCAGAAGGTATGCCCTCTAGCACCCCCTCCAGAGACTCCAAAAAGGGTGGATACTCCAAACTGCTGTTCGGCGCATACGCACAAACAACAGTCAGGACTCTTTTCCCCCTTGGCAGAGGGAGGCCACCCTCTCGTCCACAGGGGTAAACCCTAATGAACAGGGTCCAAGTCGAGGGGCAATAAGTATGCCCACATCTGCTTGGTACCTCTCACCGGGGGCAACTCCAGAGTGGTAGAGAGTCCAGCCCCTCTCAAGGAGATTGGTTCCAGAGTCCAAGCTGTGCGTCGAGGTGAGCCCGACTATAACTAGCTGGAACCTCTCGACCTCGCACACTAGCTCAGGCTCCTTCCCCTTCAGAGAGGTGACATTCAATGTCCCAAGAGCCAGCTTCTGTAGCCGAGGATCAGACCGCCAAGGTCCCCGCCTTCGGCCAGCACCCAACTCACACTGCACCCAGCCTCATTGGCCCCTCCCATAGGTGGTGAGCCCATGGGAAGGAGGACCCACGTTACCTCTTCAGGCTGTGCCCGGCCGAGCCCCATGGGTACAGGTGCTCCCCATCGAGCCCCACCTCCAGGCCTGGCTCCAGAGGGGTGACCCGCATCGGGGCAAGGGAAAACGTTGTCCAAAGTTTTTGCTCATCATTGGAGGTTGAACCGCTAATTGTCTCATCCCTCACCTAGGACCAGTTTGCCTTGGGTGGCCCTACCAGGGGCATAAAGCCCCGGACAACATAGCTCCTTGGATCACTGGGACACGCAAACCCCTCCACCACGATAAGGTGATGGTTCAAGGAGGGGCTTGTCAATTTTGTTTTTTAATAATTAGCCAAGCCCCTCCTTGTCAATTTATTTTTTTTTTATTTTCATGTACTTTATTAGATTACTTTTATTCTTGTCTACTTTGTAAAGCTCTTGGTGCTGTAAAATAATTATATATGAAGGCTGGACTGTATTCTTGGTTTTGTGAAATTTGGCATTTGTTCTTAATCAGAGTCTCAATTTCTGGTTCATCATTGCCAAATACGTCTCTATATCCTTTGGATTTAGTGGCTTTACAGTTTTATTATCTTCAAGTTTGACACCTGCAGGAATTGTCAGCATCAGCTTTCAAGGCTTCTGTAACGTCCACTGCTGCAGAAAAGCTGTAAGTTTAACTCTTTACTTGTTCCCTGCAAAAGCCATTTTTGTACATTTCTGACAATTCCATCAGTTTTTGGTAATCTATACTTTTTTGTGGACATCTGTTACCTTTGTAAAAAATTTCAGGTTTCTCAGACTTTAACTCAGACTTTAATTTCAATAAAATTGGGGCCACAGCGCATAGTTATATGTAAAATGTGCCCTTTATTTTCACCTTCATAAAACGTTGTTTTAGCATTGAAACACTGTGCTAAACTTCTCGGTTATCAAAGCCGTTTCTCATTATTCTTCGTTCTTTTGTTCGTTTTTTTTTGTTTTTTTTCCCCCCAAGTTTGGTAAGATTCTTCAAGTATTTTTTTTTCCTTCTGACATTGGCAGAGTTTGATGTTTGCACAGGTGTGTGCTTCAACATAAAGCTGCAAATGTTTGTGTTCAAGCTGGAGGTGTGAGTGTATTATATTACAGACAATCTCAACTTGACATTCTGAAGCTTCACCTTATTCAAATTACTATTCTGTGCACAGAAACTCCAAGTGTTTGCTTTTTTGGTCACCAGGTATGAGTGTGCCGCATTCTGATAAAATGAACAGAAGCAATTGCAAATGCAGTCGGAGTTATCCAGTCAGTTGCTCTGTTTGAACGGGTAGAAGGTAACTAACTGCAGCTCTGGATAGTTTAGGTAGTTGTTAATTGGCCAAATTCTCATATACTGACATTGCTTTACCTCCTAAATGTTACCCTTTGAGTTTGTAAACCTGTTTAGTTACTGGTTCCCCATAACCTTGCATTGAATTGTGTCAATCAGTGTGAGATGCAAAGCAGGGACCCAGTTGGAACAGGACACCAGTCAACTGCAGGGCACAAACCCCGACTGACTGAGAGCCCATCAATACCCCTAACCTGTAGAGCTGTACATTTTTTGGGGTGTAATAGGAAATTGGAATCCAGAGAGAATGTGCCAACTTGGCAGACAGTGGAGATGAGAGACCATATTCTGACCACGGTGCTGCCTTTTTGTGCCAGCTTGTGGTACTCTCCAGTTAGGTCAGCATTTCTTCACACTGTAAGTAGGAGATGATGATTTAATTTAGTTTAACCACATGTAAAAGTTGTATATTTTTTCTTTTAAACTTTTGAAAGCTACTTGAGGCAGTACACTGTCATGTAATCATGCAGTTTAAGGCTAAAGATTTGTACTAAATAAAATAAAACATTTTTGATGCACAAGGGCAATTGTATTGTTGTGAGGAGAGTGGCTTATTCTAGTAGCCCTGACAGAGAACTGGGATGTTTATGACCCAACTAATGAATTTTCTAAGGTTTGATTATTCCTATGTCAAGATTGCCCGGTCATTTTTTGGATTGATAACATTCACATAAACCATGTTTTGTAAAATGCTGTGTGCACACGAATTTTATTAGTACTGACGAGAACCGTTTGGTGAGTAGTGGCAGCACTGCTGATTTGATTTGATTGTGAATCACAAAGATGGGTTCCTCACATAGGATGAGAAACTGGAGAAGAGCAGAACCAAGGAAGAAGGAGGCAGAGGTGTATGGCACTCTATTATTTCTGTTCCTGAAGTTCATGTTTCTTTATAACAGTGGCATGAGCCCTGTGTTTCACTGCTGCCTTAACTGGAATGCTCTAAAACAGTGGCAGTGTTGCAGAAGGAGCCCAGCTGAAACAATTTCCTCCAACTGCTGGTTCAGATGCAGAGTAGATAGCCTAATGTAGAATCCCTAACCCTAATCCTAATCTCCAGACATTTTTCAATTACCTAAGAAATGACAGACCTTAACCATCATTTCATAACCGCCAGGATCTCTCTTGGTTCTTTCATTTGCATCTTGCACGTGGGTCTTGGGCTGTTCTGTATGCTTGTTCTGGCTTTGTTTACACACAAGGAGGCTGGAGAAATTCCAGTGAATTATCTTAAGTCTTGACCTTGGAAATTGCTGGGTTGAGTTTCCCAGCTTTGTTCACATATGCCTTCAACCCAGCAATTTACAGGGTAAATACCTGGGATAACAACCTACGTGTGTGAATGGGCCCATTGAGGGTCCTCCAGCCTGTTGCCTTTAAATGTGTGTGTAGCGGCTGTGGTGGTTTGCTTTACCAGGTCTGTAGCTATGGTGAGTTTTCAGCATTTATGCACTTGATGCAGAATTCCTTGCCGGAAACTGGATGAGTATTTACATTAATAATTAAGTATAATAAATACACCGATCTCTGAACTTGTGAACGAGGGATGGATGTAGTCAAGAAGCACAGTGGGATTTCCCTCTCTGTAATGAATGGGATGAGGTGTCCAGTGGACATTCTTCCTGGGTAGAAGTCGTAAATGCCATTTCAATGCACGTGGTTACTTGGCTTAGTTTATAATGCAGCCATAAATATGTTCAAGTCTGAAGTTCTTTTCAGGAATATTATTAACATTACAATCAAAACAGTAACAAAATATTCAGCCGGGGGGGACAAACTCATTGCATTAAAAGGAGAATATAATCAGATGAATGTGCAAATGATAGTAAATTGCTTGATTTTATATTTTAAGGGAAATGTGGATATTAATTGTAGGCAACTTTGTTGTACTGCTGTTTAAAATAAAATGATTTTTGAGGGAAGCTTAGAAATGCTCGTAAATGAGGTAAGGTCCCATAGCACTTGCCAGTTTTTTGTTGCATGATGGACTTGCTAGAGAGCTTCGCTGATCCTTGAGTTTTCAGATGTCTGACAGGCCTCCATTTCTTGCAGATCTGGAGGCTTACTGTGCATCTCGCCCAAGGCTGTGAAAGAAGAATGCAGCCTGTCCAGCTGCAAGTTCCTGCTAGGCCTGGGAGTCGATACGCTTTGTTTGTGCAAAGTAAATAGAAATGTTATGACAGCAGCTGAAAAGGTGTTTAATGAAACCTGACGCTTGGGCTAAATGGTCACATTTTTATTACTTCAGTGTTAGTGTATGAGAGGTTTGTGGCTCTTAGGAAAAAGTATTCGTAGCTGAAGTTTTCAGTCAAGTATGTTAATCCTGTTTACAAGTAAACATTTGGAGTCCCCACTGCAGGTTTGTGATTGAAGGATATTGGGGGATATCCGGTGATTTAACGGTCATCCATAAAACAAATGCCAGTGACAGCATCCTGAATTGGAAAGTATTGCAGTGGCAGATATTTAGGAAACTGTGCTGTATTTATTCAGCTTTGGTAACTCTGGATTTCATAGAGAGTACTTTTATTTGTCCCCAAATTGAAATTAAAGAGATTACAGAAGCACAGAAAAAAAGGGAATATTATAACAAGCAGCAACAATGACTCACCAACACATACACACACAAACTTCGCATTTGGCATATTGTGTTACTATAGATAATTAGGAAAGCAAACAAAAACACTGGGCACGTTGCAGTGCAAACAGCTTCAAAGTAGTGCTTCTTGTTTCTACAAAGTATATTTTTTAAAAACTGAAAAGGTCTTCTTCCCCCTCCCTACAGTTGTTTGCATTCTTTTCCGGTGTTGTTCCCCAGATTGTCGAAATCCAGACATTTTGACAGTTTTGGGTTACATGCCGTTGGGCAGAAGAGTCCTTTGGTAACGATACTTGTTTACTCTTACGT